>NC_133388.1:72008163-72023163 GCF_047511655.1 Castor canadensis
TCAACAAACAGTTACTGGGCTATCTATCTACGTGGGTCATTTTGTGGCTGTATCAGGGGTACTATCTAAATCCTACAGACATGTATCCATGAAGCCCATAGGTATCACTGCTAACTAGAACCACAAATTTTAACTGCAGTGGATCTGAGGGATTTCTAATCACAGAAAGCTGGCTACACCAGCCTCAATCTACATTTTTTTGGTCCTGTAAAAGGAGATTAGTGCCTTGAAAGTTGCTGAAATCCTTTCACCAAACCCTCCCTTTCCAAACATGAATACGCATATGGTCTTCCTTCACAATGAGCACTGTATGCCTTTTGGCAATGAGAGTAAAGGTGCTGGTCTATACTGGGAACTTTCATCCAGTAAGTGTTAGAATGCTGTGCTACAAACTTCTCAGTCACTGAGGGTTCTCAGTCTCGGTCTGAGATGAGTATACTCAACAAAGTGGGCTATTTACCACAGAGACCCCTCTTTCTCCACTAGTTTTGGGTTCTGGGAAGCAGTTCTGAAATATAATAGCTGACAAAGTTAGGCAACTGCCATACCTGGAACTTGACAAACAAACAAAAGACATTAAAATGCAAGTTCTACAGGTCTTGAGCCCTGTCGCATTATTTGTGGTGAAAGGAGATTGGTGGGAGTCTTCCTAAGATCAAGGCAGCTCAGCAGGCTGCACCAGCGACTGCAGGAACAAAGGCTAGAAAAAGCTTTGCCTGCAGGCACACCTGACTGCAGGAATCTGAGGAGAAGGGAAGAAAATTTGCAGTGTAAAATGCCTAAAGTTTGTCCTCATGGGCTGTGCCATACTCAATGGGTCCCTACAGTGCTGACCCCTGTAGGAGCCCCAAGAGCTAGCCCCCAACACTAAAATGGTTATATGTGTATATATTGGGTTTAGATGACTAGTTTGTGAGGAATAGCTTACACTTATGTAATACCTGACAACCTCAAAAGTGCTCTGAATAATAGGCATGCACTTTTAGTAATATGTTCACTTTAAAATGAGGAAACTAAGATCTAGAGCGTTTAAGTCATACCATGGGTAAACAGAAGACCCAGGTTTCCAGATCAGCTATTCTGACCCCAAGTCTAGTATTTTGCCAACAACAGCCATCTCTGAAAGGACTATTCCCAAAGCAAATTCTACTACAAGGAATCACTACTGCAGTGATTTATTCATTTCTAAAGTCTTCAGATTTCATAATTTTGTTTTTCTTTACTGTAGAGTACTCTATATACAGCCAGTCCCAAATGGATTCCTCTATAGGCCTGATTACTTTTTTCAGGATCTGTTTTAAAATGCTTGGAGACTTATATGTTCCCCTGTGTCAGTGTTTTACATTCTGCTTTTCGCCTTATTTTGAGAACAATCATATGTTTGAGGATGGCTACTAATTTTTTTCTCTCTCAGTAGGTGGATTTGAACTCAGGGCCTCGTGCTTGAAAAGCAAGTGCTCTAACACTTGAGTCACAGCTCCAGCCCACCATCTGATTTTTTTATAACTCTTATCCTGAGTAGGAAAAGGCAGCAGCATGCACGATGAGGATTTAGATTTTATGGTGGATGTCACATTTCAACTACCTTATTGGTTACAAACTAACTTTACCATTATGGACTAACCTTCCATATGCTTGAAGAAATACTTTAGGCAATGAAATTGGTTTATTAAAACTATCAAAGCATCAATAGAAAGAGAAGTTAATTAAGAATTATTTTATCTAGTAACCAGTGTACCCTTCCTCAAGTTAATTTTAACCTTTGGCTTCAAATTTGACCCATATACTAGTGGCTCAGTCTTCAGTTCTCATCTTAATCCCATTCCCAAGCTCTGTCTGTTCATCCATCTACTGGATGTTTCTACTTAAAGCTTTTACCTGAAAATTTTTAAACAGAAGCCATCACATTTCCTCCTAAACTTGAGCTCTTATATCCCCCACTAAAATTCCCTCAAGTCAGCCCCACACCTTTTCTTGGGCAGCACACCCACAACTGGCCCTTATTCCTTCCTTCCTTCAACCTCCATTTGCCATCAGCCACCAGTCCTTTCACATTTATCTCTACACATCTTTATAAGGTCACTTCTTTCTTACACAGTACCCTGTTCTTAATTCATGCAGGTTACCGCTAGATCACTGCAATGCCATTCTCCAAGTTATCCTGGTTTAGACTCACCCCATCAGCTGTGCCACTGTCAAAACTTGGCTTTTCAAATGCAAGTTAGTTAGAACATGCTATTATTTGGATCTGGAATGTCCCCCAAAGGCCCCTGTTTTACATGATAGGTTCTCAGTGGTGGTGTTCTTGAGAAAAGGCAGAAACTGTAAAACGTAGAGCCTACTGGAAGATTTTAGGTCACTGGGACATGCCTTTGAAGGTGAATGTGAGACCCTGGTCTCTTTCTCTCTCTTTTGTGTCCTGGCCATGAGACGACCATCTTTGACTACTCCATACTCCTTGCAATGAAGATAATTGCTCTTTACCATAGATCAAAGAGCAATTAATCATTGATCATGGACCGAAACTTCTAAAGCTAAGCAAAAATCAACCTTTTCTCTCTATGAGTTGGTTAACTCAAGTATTCTTGCAATAATGGAAAACTGATAGCACAGATCTCCCCAGAACCACAGTGTGGCACCAATGCAAGGCTTGTCTTGACCTGTCTTGACCACATCTTTACCCATCAACATTCCTCTATTCCCATTCTTTGCTTATCACTGTCCTTCTCTGCATGCATACATGTCTGACTGTGCCATTTTCTTGCCTACAAAGTCTTGACTGTTATTTCCCTGGCTGACTAGCATGGGCTTTTTGGGACTTCTCTAGTTCATGATTTTGGATTGCCCAGCATCAGAAAGGGGAACACATTTCTCATTTACTATAGAATTTTCTCTAGTAAAGTTTTTTGTTGCTTGGTTTTGAGTAAAGTGTGAATTCTAGCTAAAAATATGCATAATTTAGAATTTCAATATTTAGATATTGTTGACTAGCCAACAAGACCAGTGTGTGCATATAGAGAAGCAGTTCTGTGCTGGTATCATTATAAGTCCAGATCCTCAATATCCAAAACCACCTCAGCAAGGGCTGAGGAAAGGATTAAAATAAACCATGTCTTTATGTCATGAACATCCATCCCAACTCAGCCCAGGTTTCCTCTTGTTTAGTCTAAAGGCTCTGGAAATAAATACACCTTCCCTTAGGCAATTACTCCAACCATTTTCTACATAGTTTTAAGACTTAATTAAAGACTCTTTGGTAAGACATACCCAAAACTATTTTAAGCTTTAAAAATCAACTCAAGTAAGAACTGATTGTGAGACTCTCCTCTTGCCCAACTGAACTAAGTTTAGCAACTTTCCTGACTAGAGCAAAAATGAAAACCTGAGAGTAGACTGGATAAACTTCCTCCACACAAGACATCAAAACACCTGAGATAAGGACAAACATCCTCTCATGAGCAGGAGTACTAGTTTGTTATCTGACATGGTAAAGAGGCTATAGTGTCTAGACTTTGAGTCACCTGCTGGATGGATTAAATCCATTTGTGAGAGTGACCAAAAACAAAATGAGAAAATGTAAAATCCTCTGGAAAAATGAAGAAAGAGGAAAACACTTCATAGCAGGTCACGCTTTATACTTTAAGACTTTTGATTACTAATTTTTTGTGGTACTGAGGCTTGAATCAGGGCCATGCACTTATTAGGCTGGCTAACCTAACACTAGAGCAAGGACCCAAACCTTTTAGGTTTATTTTTCAGATAGGGTCTTGTGCTTTTTGCTCACGGCCAGCTTTGTACCATGATCCTCCTACCTGTGCCTCCTACATAGCTGGAATTACAGACATGAACCACTGATGCCCAGCTTGTTGGTCTAGATGGAGTCTCGCTAACTTCTTTGCCTGGGCTGGCCTCAAACCACAATCCTCCTGATCTCGTTTCCCAAGAAGCTGGGATTATAGACCTGTGCCAGCACACCTGACCAAGATCATTTTTGATGGGGCTCAAATCCACAGTCTTTTGTGTTCTAGGCAAGTGCTTTACCACTGAGTAACCCCAGCCCTTTAAGTTTTAAAAGGTGGGGAATGGGCTACAAAATACTAAGATTTCTCAGCAAATGTCAGAAATAAAGATAAACATGGAAAAAAGCAACTTTTGAAGTCCTTTTCCTAGTTCAGCATGATGTGGAATCCTTGGACTCTGGCCTCTGTGTACTAGTGGCCATAATAATAGAATTGTAGTTAGATGTCCAGCCTCCCTTGCAGCCAAGCAGAGACATGGGACAATGTTCTCATCAATAAAAGAGGAGAAAAGAGGATGAACGCCTCTTCTCGGTCAGTCTGGGCCTTAGTGACCTAGCTGTGAACTCCTCTACACCTTTTCCTCCCCTCAAGTTGTGTCAAAGTAGCTACAACCCCAGCTTTAACCTGGCAAACAACCAAACAAAAAATGGTAGAGCCCCCTTCAATTGGGCTGCTCACCTGGGGCTGATAAATAAAGGCCAGAGAAACTTCAAAGTTCCTGCAATTACCATATTTTACAGTCTCTATTACAACCACTTAGTTTTTGTCTAATAATGTATATCTACCCAATGCTTCCACTCCTACTCACCCTGCAGAGACCAGCTCTCCTCAAGAGTCTCTCTGACAGACCATGGTACATCTACCTCCCTTTCAGACCACAAGTGTCCTCCGTTCTCTCTGTTTCAGCACTTGTTCCTCACAGTTCAACTCAATGGTTTGCTTGCTTTTCTGCTTCCCCTAAGTAACTCATTCTTAGACTTGTGAAGACAGGAAATCATCATATGCAATGTCTTGAACAACGCTTGGCACAACTTTGTGACTTAATAAATTCTAAATAAATACATCAAATTGAAAATCATACCGACTTCTTTAAGTTAGCTAAAAGTAAATAACATTTGTTACTATACACATCAAGCAGCTCATATACCCAACAGTAATAATGCTATGTTATATGCTAGAAGAAACACTCAGGTATTCCAAAAAGCACAGCCTTCCTTTCTAACAAAAATATGAGTAAAACACTATGGCTGCTATGGTTCAAAGGCATAAGGGTAATGAAGACTAAAAAAAAAAAAAAAAAAACAATTGAGTGACCTTTGATAAATCATCCTAAATTATTAAGTTGTCATTTAATGTTCATCATCATTTGGTTGTTAAAATTAATGGGATTATTCATGGTAATAGGCTATAATAGCTTTGGCATTCTCCACAATCATTTTTTTCCAGATTTTTAAAGAAATGGCAAAAAAAGACTATACACTGGATCATGCCAATAATCCCATCTACTCAGGAGGCAAAGATCAGGAGAATCGTGGTTCAAGGCTATCTGAGGTAAAAAGTTAGACCCCCCTCCCCCAATCTCAACCAATAAACTGGGCATGGCAGCACACGTCTGTGATGCCAGCTATGTGGGAGGTCATAGGTAGGAGGCTGGTGGTCTCAGGCCACCTTTGGCAAAAACATGAGGCCCTACTTAAAAAATAACTAAAGCAAAAATGGGCTGGGGATATGGCTCAAGTGGTAGATTGCCTGTCTGGCAAATGCAAGGCCCTGAGTTCAAACGCCAATACCTCCAAAAAAAAAACGCAAAAAGAAGTAATTTGAACCTTACCACTATCTAAACAGTGGCATGGATGTTAGTGATATTTATATTGTTTTGATTCAAGAACTACACTGGATTTTGCTGTCCATAAAAATATTGCATAAAAGTTAAAAATAAGAAATACATCCTATCTACAGATGTATGAAAGAAAGGAAAATGTTAAGACAATGTGAACTAGATTATTAGAAGGTATTTCTTTAGATGTATATTTTTTCATCTGAGTATTATGCATCTTATGAACACCTATTTGCAGTTTTTAAAATTTCCATCCTTTCATTTTGGTGGTGGTATAACAATGTGTTTTTAAATGTGAACTTCTCTGAGATTGCTAATTGAAATTAGGCCTTTAAAATTGTTTATGTTTAAGGATCATGACTGTGTTGAGTGCTTTTATCCCCTCCTCAAGCTCTAATAAGAGTTAATAGGCTTTGTCATGTCACTCTTCCTGTTTTAGGAAGAGAAGTAAATAGGTAAAATCACGAGTAATCTTGACACTTGTATTCTATTCATTATAACAATTAAATTTACAGAGTTAGGCAAATGCTCTGGAGAATCTGCTTCCTCAAGTTTGATTTGGGTTGAAGCCAAAACATTTCAGCTTTGGTACTTAGGAGTATTATTTAGAAGATAAATTGCCTGATATCAGATTTTGGAAAAGGTAGAATTACCATCAAGTCTTGTTACACAACAATTCATTGGAGGGAACATACCCTATATTATTCAGTTTTGCTTATCATAAAAAAGGATTACTACTAAGGAGAATTTAATTGGAATAAAATATCACTGAATTATAGCTTAATATAGCAATTCAATAATAAAAAGACCCACCTCCTTCTCCCTGAAAAAAAAATGTTTTATTTTGAGATTTTACTCTACTTCTGGTATATAATATATATTAAGAAATGTGTTCTTATCATAAATCCCTTCACACTAGACTGTACGAACTAATAGGAAAGCTTCAGTGTTGAACTTTCACTTCTTTTGAATGACAAAAACAATTTCTCAAAAATAAATTTGAGTGGAGGAGATTACTTTCAACTAAAACTACTTCATGAAGCACTAGCAGCAAGGTAATATAAAGTACTTTTCCTGGTTATATTTGAGCTCTGTACATATTTTCAGTTTCTTTCAAGGTCTTGATTCAACAAGATTTATTAACACTGTCTTTAAAGGAAAAAAAAGAGCTATGAATAAAAGTTTGCATTTCTCTGTCTCTAGAACCCACATTTCTGTACTCAACTGTCTCAAAATAACCACTGTGAATAAAAAGCTTTTCTTAATTTGGTTAAGCTGAATTACCATTGAATTATAACCAGGATTTACTCTTTTTGTGGAAAAACTCTTACTAGAAACAGCAGACCTTCAAACTGGGACTTGAAAACTGAAATGCTAAAGTGTGCTTAAGGATGATATTAATGCCGAGGTCAAGGCAAAAATACATACAATTAAATAGGATAAGGTAGGGATAAGAAACATGTCTCAACTGTACTGATATTTTGGCAAAGGTTTTGTTGTGGCAAAACTTTTCTGTACCAATTTGAATAGACATTTCTATCAATAAAATTTTCACAAAATGACCTGAAAATTCTTTTATGTTCCTGATAGGCGGGCAGGTCCTTGTTGAATATACTTGTCCTGCTCAACATGGAACATATCCATTCATCCACACATGCCTCTAACTAGAGAACTCAACACCCAAGTCAGAAACACCTATTTCATCACCACTCTCCCTCAACTCCGTCTCTAACTGCGGTACGAACAAAACCATCTAGTCCCACTCCCGCAAGTGTAGTGAAGAAACCTTAGCACATCAGGAACTGCCCTGCATGAAAGAATAATAAGAAGTTTCCCAGGACACCAGATCCCAAAATCTGGAAATACAATAGGGCATGTTCTACCTTTGACATACAGCTGTCAGTATCTTGTCAGTTTTTATTTACCTATAAAAAGAATTTTTATGTGCCCACAAGAAGAAAATGTAACATATTTTGGAAAAGAATATGACAGTGTGTTAGACTTTTAATTGTTGGACTTTCAATTTTCTAATTCAAATGATTCAAGTGACAGCCTGTTGTGAAGAAATCATGACCATCATAAAATCACTGGCCCACAAAGAGCCTTGCCCATGGGTTGACTGCATGTCACTACATTTAGAGACATTGCCCTTCACTCATTACTGCTACATTAAAGTGCATATATTTGTGCATTTATAAACTGACTGGAGTTTTCCTGAGGGAACACATTTTTATTAAATATAACAATAAGCCAATCACTAAAGACTCTAACTATTCAACTGTAAGGGCATTACTTTATTTGAGAAATTTTTAAAAAGTATGGAAGTTGGACACTGGTGGCTCACACCTGTAACTCTAGTTACTTGAGAGGCTGAGATCACAAGGATCGTGGTTCAAGGCCAGCAGCAACAGGAAGTTCATGAGACCCCCCCCCCATCTCAACCAATGGCTGGACACTTTGGCATGTGACTGTCACCTCATGCAGTGTAGGAGACTGAGATCTATAAGATTGCTGTTCAAGGCCAGCCCAGGCACTAAGTTCTACAAGACCCAACCTCAATGGAAAAAAGCTGGGCATGGTGGCCGCATGCTCGTTGTCCAAGCAATGACAGTGAAGCCTAAATTAGGAAGATCTTGGTCCAGGCTAGCCTGATCAAAATGCAAGACCTTGTTTCCAAAATACCCAGAGCAAAAAGGGCTACAGGTGTGGCTTGAGTGGGAGAGCACCTGCCTAGCAAGCATAAAGCAATGAGTTCAAACCTCAGTACCACTAAAAAAATTAAAAAACATTAAGTCTGTGATAGCAAACCTCTACCTTTTGAGTTCTGATATTAATAAGACCGTCGCTTCCACCTCCCCCAATAAGCTCTGGACTAAAAAACGGGCAGCTAACTCTGCTCTACTTTTATTTCTGCCACTTAACTACCAGGGCAGCCTTAATCTGCTCACTTACCTACTCTGAATCTTAGTTTCTGAAACTGGAAACAGCAACAAGCCATACTTGTCTGACAGAGTCCTTAAGAAGGTTAGATGCTCAGGAAAAATCACTGAAAAATGTGCAAATGTGAAGGGTTATTATTTGTGTTGTAACTACCTAAATCTGCAGCCATAAAGGATGTTGAAGATAATCTCATTCATCAACCACATTTTATGGGTGAGAAAACTAGAGTGATAAGAGGTAACAAGACTTTTATAAAGTCACATACCTACTGGAGACAGGCTGAGTTAAGAACACCACCTTGGGGCTGTAATGTTTTAGCAATTCCATGCAACTCATAGAATGAAGGAATAAACAAAGCCATGGATGCATCAATTGCTCCTATGTTTACATGTGGTAAAGTATTGTTTACGATATACTTGCCATTCTATGAACCCTTTGTTAAGCATATGTGACCTTCATTATTCAACAAATTTAATTTCAATAGTATTAACCAATATACTTAAGAATGATTCATTTTATATATAATTGTTTTAAGTAGTGTTCCAAAACCTGCTGTGATCCTCATTTCATATCAAGATGTTTGGGAAATCTCTACTCCCCTTGTCATTCCTTTCCTTTCTAGTCTGCAAAGTAAAGCAACTCAGCTAATTACACAGGTGTTTTCTTAAAATACATAAAAAGCCTGTTATTTCCTTGAAACAATAAATCCCTCCAGACTATTGGGGACTAGGAAGGGGACCAAAGGGAGGAGGAAAGGGGAAAGCAGAGAGAGGGTAGAAGAAGGTGCATGTGATCGATGCATGGAACATGAGAGAACAGAAATATCATAGTATAATCACTCATTTGTACGAGTTAATAATTACAGAAGGAAAAAGAAAAAATAAGAACTAAAATAAATTCTTCCACTCAACAGGCTCATGAAAATGGTTTAAAAGCCAACATAAGATGTCTCTATTTCCCCCAATTCAGTTACCGAGTGATCAAAATGAAGAACACCCCTGTAAGGTTATTGTCACTTCTAGTAAGTCAAACATCCTAATGGCCTAAACCTGAAATTTCATTAATAAAATCCACTTTAGTAAAAGGCAAACATTTGCCAAATAGTCCTTTCTTGGGCAAGGCCTTATACCAAAACTGTTTCCATAAAAACTCACCAAACATAATTCTACTAAGGAAATGGGTGAAATGTGTAAATATACCTCATGTTTCTTCCCCTTTCTAACAATCCAAACTTGGGCGGAGAAATGTAAAGCCTGATTCCCAGGCCCAGGCCCCTTCATGCAGTCTGCACATGTACCGTGCCTGCTATTGAGTGTTTAATAATAGAGGAGCTTGCACTTTCATGTAATTCATAATTAGAGGACGACTACCACTGCATTATTTAAAATCAAGCCTTTGTTATCCGCACCAGTTTTAGACAGAAGCTGAGAATCATTTGTGAGCTGTGGCAGACCCAGACTGTTCAAAGCAATTGCTGTTCAGCATGAAAGCTGCAATGGAGGTCACGAAGCAGGTCAGGAGGAAAGATAGTGTATCGATTTCACACCAGGAATAGAGGCAAAGCGAGGGCCCACTGTTGCTGCATGTGATGTATTTTACTTCAGTTTAAGGCACATTTCATTCCAGTCCAAGAGGGGGTGGGGAGCAAAGGGCAGTGGATTTCACACTGCATCATGATGAATTCTGGACTTGTGGATTCCAGTAAATATCTCCTTCCTGGCATTAAGCATTTCTGGAGCAGAGTGAGTATAATAGAAATTAGGCCTCCATCTGTGGCAAGAATGCACCTTTATAAAAAGTAACCATGTTATAGGAAGTTCATTTCCTCCACTTATTAAAATGTGATAAGAGGAGACAGGAATGTAAAAGCATAAAATGTATGTGAGTGATCAGTTCTCAGGAACCACTTCACAATGAACATCATTTGTATAGTCACAATGATGCTGCAGATCACTCAGTGAAAGAAGTCAATTAATAGAAAGAAACTTCTCTTAAAAAGAATTCTTGGGCTTGGCCTCATGAGTAAGCCTCTGATGTCACCCATGGGATACTGATGATGTATATCCAAGTATGTTATTTTGTGTACCCACGTCACACACAGTCTTTTCCATTTCCTCGTCTCCAAAAAGCCATTCATAGTTAACAAGATCAAAGGATTAATTTATACTAAACTTCATTCTGGCTCAAATTCTAAAAACCAGTGAACTCTAACATTTGTCTATAGTAAGTGCCCCTAATTTATACCAATGACCTTGTACTATATAACCTATGACCATCAGCAAATTCCCACCTTCAAATTTTAGATCTGTTGGGTGAGGTTAAGAAAATAAAATAGCTGATCAGATGTTTATAATTTTAAACTGGCAAATGGGGTAGCCTGCTCTCTGTCTTCCCATTGGAGACAGCTGATTTTTCCAGTGCACATACTCATATAGAGTATATGAGTATACTCACTATACAGAATAGTGCTACCCAACTGTCAAGGAAATGAATTGCTTTTTAAGGATAACAGCATTGTCCCTTCTTAAAAAAAATCTAATTTCATTACACATAGCACATACATATACATAAACATACAAATAATTATTTCTAAAACACTGAAGTTTTTTCCTGCTTAGGAACAGAAGTATTTCCTCTTGTGTGAAAATCAAGATTATATTAGAAATAGCACAGGGACATCTTCTTAAATTATTTATGTCATTTCTCCATCTGATCATTATTTGTGCTAAATTGATCCCAGCCATCCATGTAGGCCTTCTCCCTGCTCCATTTCCTGCTTACCTCCTGTTTGTTATTTTGTAAGTGAGGAAATAAAGGGATGCCCCAGAAATAAAGAGGAGCAATTAAAACACATGTATTGATAGATTTTTTAAAATTATTTCATTTATTCCCCAGCCTCCTTCACTTATGGGGGAAACCTGAAGAAATTAGCGAGCGCATTTTCTTTTTATCCTACAATGGAAAACTATAGAAGCTCAGATGGGAAGAAAGGTTAAGTAGAGAAGAAATATACTTTTTTATTCCCAACAAGTGAAGTTGGTAATAAGGAAAAAACAAATAGGAGCAGGGGAAGTTAGATAGAAGTGAAGCAGCACAATGCCTCTAATTGTGAACACAAACTATCAAGTGCGGGGAAGACAGCTCAGTGGTAGAGCGCTTGCCTAATATGTGCAAATCCCTGAGGTTGATCCCTAGCACTACAAAAACAAACAACCTCCCCCCAATTCCATAGAAATCTATAAAAATAATAAATTCAATCAGTCATCTAGCAGGACTATCAAATTAATATACTATAACCAAGATAAAGAGTAATAGAGAAACTTCCTGTTAAACTATGAAATTTGACTGACATTTCACCATTTCCTTCAAATGGTTCAAAAGGCATCAATCCAACTTCCCAGGCATTTCGTAGAATCTTTTGTTACTAGAAATATATTTGTCTGAGAATCTTAATCATATACATTGGAACTCATTTCTCCAACAAATATTTTTGGTAGGTTGATAATTTGGAGAAACTGGCAAAGTCCTAGCCATCTATCTTTATATATAATATGAATTTATAAAGAATTAATGATGTTTCTATATATATTAGAACTCACAAATACATTTACATTTTTAAAACCTAGTTAGTATAATTAGTTCTCATACCATATTCATTCCTCAGATGACAATTCTTGGTTTCTGTTTTATTTTTCCCACTCTATACAAGTGTAATACATGCTTACAAGCAAGAGCTACGGCATTCTAAGCAAAAGCATAATTGTTCGGTCTCCATTAAAAAATCTCTGTCTCAAGTGCGACTAACCTCAATAATAAATGCTATACTGTGCTTTATTCTGGTTCCGGTATAACTATGGAGTCCAGGAATTTTGCTGCCTGCACTGCCCCCATCAGCTTTTTCTTACAAATCCATTTAGGTGGCCAGTGTCCTCTTCTATGGTCAAAGGTCTTTAGAGTGGACCAAACAATGATGTCCCTTCTATCATCTTGATCACTATTCTCTGCAGGCATCTTATTCTCACCAAGCTGCCAGTAGTTATGGTGTAGTTTAATAATGTAACTCTCTTCTTCAGGGAACTGGCCCAGAACTCACAGGCCCTGGGCTCCCAGCATTGCTGAGACTATTGCTAGAAACTGAAGTATTATAGCACCTTGCCATCCCCTGACCGCCAGAATTCTGACACCTCTGATTTCCAGAGTGAGGAAATGATGAAGAATATGGCTATGGCATAATACTGGGACCTTTCTGCTCAAATATCAAGAAAGGCCAACCAAAGGGCTATAGTTTGTATACAGCTTTTAAAAGGGGGAGTTGGCTTCCAGGTGGCTTCAAAATAAGTTAGGAAAGCACAAGGTGCTTTTGCTTTGTTAACCAATGCTCTGCTCTTCCTTCAGACCAAGAAACTGTTCTCCCACGTGGAAATTCTGTGAAAGCCCTACATCTACTGGAAGATGACCAAATTACCACTTTTTGGTAAAGTGTTCCCCATACCTGAAGCCCATGTGTGTCAAGATGCTGCTGGGAGGGTAAACTACAACTGGTACCAAGAGAAGAGCTCATGTCAGTGAAAAGTCTGCTTATCCTTAAAGTCACATTGATAGCCCAGACAATTCTAAAATATCCTTTGGCAATCCTTTTTGCAAAGTAATTGAAAAATGCTGCACCCAGTAATAAAAAAAAAGAAAAAAGGCATTTCAACTTTCTGCCTAATGTCTGTTGTATATTTTTAAAGCCCTAAATGGCAAAAGAGAGAGAGAGAGAGAGAGAGAGAAATACTAGTTCTGAAATAAACAACAAATGTTTATTGAGCTGCAATTATGAGGCACTCTGGTGAGACTTCAGGGGATTGGAAGATGTATAAGACTGAGATTACAATTTAGTTGGGGAGATCAGACATGTGCACAGTAGAGGTTAAGCTCTAATACAACACTCAAAATGTCAAAAAAATACCAGCAAGTGTTTCCATCTCAGGGTATGAAGCTTTTATTCTCCAAAGGCAAGTCCTAGCCCCATCAAAACAGACAAAAATCTGCCTCTAGGTAATAATAACACAAGATAAAAACAAATCGAAGAGATCACTGTCAATCTAGAAAATGTCCTCTAAAAGGCCCTAGATTTCTGCTCACCCACTTAGCGAATATTATGTATGCATTAAATAGATCTTTTGCCAGGCATAATTTATATGCAAAATTCACTAAACGCATTCAGAAAATAAGACTAACTTTTTAAATGATGCCCTTTCACTAGATGTCTGCGAAATATCAAAATAACTGATTGGTTGAGTCATTAAGTAAGGGAAATTCATCAGATTAATGTGATTGACATTAAACACGGCAACCAGCCTAACAGATTTTTTTCTGTGAAATTGGCTTCTTACAAACTAATGGATGATATGAAAAGAAAATGATAACTTGGTCTAGGACAAAATGAAACAAAATGTTGCGTTGGGTTCACAATGAATAAAATGACCAAGGTGGCCTGTCACTGGTTCTATGGCTGCCCTGGCCAAGTCATTCACCTCTCCTTGCCTCAGTGCTCTCATTCATGAAATGAGATCATTGAGTAAGATGCTCTGAGAGCCTATACTCTGCAGTTGCACCAGGAAAATGGTATTTGGGGTTACAGAATTAAATGCAATTATTAGTGTTTATACTCCAAAACACTCTTTCAAAGCATCCATACCAAGCTCTAAAGAGCTTTTTCTTTATTAAAATATATGTATGTGTATTTATTTGTATATGTACATATACTCTGTAGAATGTATAAATGTAAACAGATTTACATTTTAAATATCTAAAGCAATGACTATACATTTGCCTTATTAATATTAATTAGTACGTAATAACATTAAAATTCCTACTTTGAAGAATATTTCCCTGTAAAACTAAGACCAACTTTATTCTCTAGCTTTATTTTCTAGCTGAGTATATAAGAAATACACCAACAAAGCACAGATGCACTAATTTTAACAGAAAGAGCATAAGAGACTCAGGTATTATTTACAATGTTACATAACCTTTGTTCATACTGTTTTAAGAAAAAAATGTATTTATAAATTTAAACTGTTAATCCTACTTATAAACACAATTGTAACTAGACTCTTGACTTTATGTAATAATGCATATTTTTATATAAATTCAGTAATCATATACCTAAAATGAAAAAAAAAGTGTAGGAAATAACTCAGAAAAAATAGCTCCATACAAGTTAGAAGAAAATCTCCATAAACTGAGCATGAAAAGTACAGCGATTAAAAAACATTTAATTTATCCTCAGAATTACTGATTCTGATTTATATAATTGTCACTTTAATTTGTAATAGTTTTTATATGCTGTTTTCAAGTAAGATCTGTAAACATCACTAAATAAATGTTGTACATACAATATACATAAGGCTCGAAGGCTAATGACCAATAAACAAT
>NC_133388.1:75535663-75583163 GCF_047511655.1 Castor canadensis
GGAAACTTAGGGCATTTTAAAAGGAAAATTTTATTATAATGCAGCAAAACATTTTCTTTCATGTTTTTTTCATTTTCTAGAATATTCACCTCATTAGGGTGTCACAGAAAGTGACAATATAAACAATTGGTTTCCCACACATCTCCTGTAGGTTGTGCTAAGGGCTATAAAAATATTGTATTCTGACAATTTTACAGATCTTAAAAGATTGGCTAGAAGATATTTACCTAGTTATATAGAACACTTTTTATTTAGTAGTAAAAAAAAACAGCTAGATGATATTTTCCCCAAATCTTCCATGTTCAAGAAGAAACATGAAAAAAAAACTTACCTCAGTTGATAATTTTTTTCCTATTAGTGAAAAATTTTAGAGACGTTTAGAAGCAGAATAATTTCTTATCAGTGTGAAATATTTAAGAAGGGCTATACCTGGCAACCTCCGTTTTCACCAGATGATTTCTAAAGAAAACTTCCAGTTCTTTGTTTCTATAATTAGCCACAATTTTTCTTAGATAGGTATCATTTGGTAGGAACAGACACCAGTTAATAAGCTCCTAACAACTCTACACTTGTGCGTTCAAAACAGGGATGCAATGAAAAGAAATCAAGAATAATTTCTCAACAAATAATTCTGACTGAGGTAGGTAGTGAAATTTCAGTGGATTTCTTATCCTTTGTCAAATGTTGCCCATTCTCTCTTGAGAATTATAGTCAGGACTGGGAAATCACTGGCATACTGAGAGAAGTTCATACCATTTGGCTTTGGAATGGGTCATAGACTTTGGATACCTACACTAATTCTTTCAGACTACTAGGGAGCCCTCTTATAAATATCTATTTCAGTGCCCTAAAATGATTAAATGACATCATAATGACCTGATTTAAAGAAAATGTTACATGAGGGCCTTAAGTGGTACCCTGGTGGCCTAGAGGAGTTAATGCAGTTTTCTTAAGTGCCCAATTCAGTTTTAGTTTGCAATGTACAGAGCTGGGAATGTGTCTCAATAACTCATGGACAGCTTCATCTAATATAACTATATTAAGGAGAGATAAGTCTTTTGAGGGAGTCTATTAAAGTGCAGGTGGCTATTCTTAGTACTTTAGCTCTGCTAAAGAAAGAAAGATGGGGAACATTTATTCTATTTTATGAAATTAAGTGTTGCACAATTCTAGAATTGAAAATAAAGGCAAGTAACTTCATTTCTAAAGAAGGAAGAGGGAAGGTGGAGTCTCCAGAAATTTAGTAATCCTATAAAGAAACATTGAAAAGAGGTTCTCAAAGAATAGCTTAAGAGAATCTATGGCAGCTATTTCATTCTTCCAAACTACAAATAAGCTTTATGCATAACCCACTCTGGAAGCAGATAATCTTCATTTTATATCACACGGACTGTGAGACTAGGAGATTGCTTTTCTAGCTTTCAATATATTTTATATCGTAGGCCCATATAATACATCAGAATAGCAGATAGCAACTAAAAACTGATTTTTCTTATATTATGTGAAATATTTTAACTATAAAGTTTCCAGAACATGGAATTATTTTAAGTGAAACTTAACATTGTTAGATAAAATCCTATGATCATAATGGGCATGTGAATCAATAAGAAAATACAAAAATAAAATTAAAGAGAAACAGAAGAGAGACAATTTTGAGATTAAAGGTAGAAAACATCTTCTGGTATTCAAGTGCCTTTTGGTCAAATGAATAAATCAGTTAATAGAAGCATAGAAACAGAACAGGAAGAACTAATCATCATTCCTTTAATTGTCTTAAAATCATTGCACATAGGAGCAAATATGTAAAGCTCTTAAGTTCAGAAACAGTCCAAGAAGAAGTATATTTCAATACATATAGCATAAACCTATTATATGATAAAAGAAGACTTTCATGCTGAATTATGAAAGTCAATACCATGTCATTTTGAAGAAAATGAACTCTTGGGTTATATATCTGCATTCCAATCTAAGCTTGTATGCTTGCTAGCTGGTTTGCCTTAAGCAAATCACTAAATTGCTCTTCAGTTCACTTATTGACAAGTTGGGGAATATAACAGTACCTACATTATTGGGGTATAGAAATTAACAGAAATAGTAAGAATAAAACATTTGGCAGAGGGTATCTAGCTCATGGTAAATGACAATAAATGCTAATTATTGTTATTATTCAATAAATGTGATTGGAACAAATGTTTAGCTACATAGGAAACAACAGTGATTTCTCCCTTCACATTGTATGTGAAAATTACAAAAGAACATGGATTAAAGAGTTAAGTACAAAAACACTATTTAAAAATATAAGAGTAGAAAAGGAGATATATTTGATTATTTATAATTATCTTTTGGTGAGGAAGAGCAAGAAACACAAAATGATAGACCCATGAGTGACTGAGAAAAATTTTAACTTCTGATGGAAAGAATAAGCATAAAGAGACACATAGAAGATGAGAAAAATATTGCAATATATAATAAAAAGTGATATTATACATGTATTAAGAGTCAAACCACCAATTCTTCTAATGTAACATTCAATCAAATAGGCATGAACATAAACAGATGTCATAGATTCTAACTTCGTTACTTTTTCTATCTCCAGAGCCTTCTTAAACTTTATCTGGGGTAACTTTTTTCCCATGTCAAAGGACCAGATTAAATGTAAATTTGGCTAGAAAGCCTCTTCTGATATTCAACTTAAATTATGTTCCTCTAAATTTCTTTCTCATGGCATTTGTTTCTGTTATTGTTCTTATTTTTATCATATATTTGTCTATTGGTCTATCCCATTCCCTTCATTTGACAAGAAGTGTGTGGGAGCAGGGTGAATGGTGTTTGCCATTCTAAGTAAGTCCCTAACATTTTCCAGGTATTGAGAGCTTGTTTGGAGGTTCTAGCAAGGGAGTGCAGCTACTTCTATACCCTTGACTGATAATGGTCCTCCTCTATCATGGAAAGTCATTCTGTTTAACTAAGCATGCAGTTTTGGGAGGGATACACATGGAGCAGTGAGGGAAGAAGGGGACAGCCACTTTGCCAGCCAGATAGGCCAAATCAACCCTGCAGCCAGGTCACCCTCACATCCTTATTGCAGGTATTGAAGTAATGAACAGGAAGATCATGAAGCATCCAGATTACCAAGCCAAGGTATTTATCCTTTATATCTAAGCTAGTCATATAAGAATTTTAAATAGGATAAATCCTTCTTGGGCTTCAATGAACTAGGTGAGAATGTGCCTGCAAGCCAAGTGATCCATCAGAAAAGGGATAAGAAACAATCTAAGAGATTGTGAAGATCTAATGCAAAGTTTACTGGTGGCAGAGGAATGATTCTAAAAATATTTGAAATCTGAATATATTAACTCTGGTAGAGTGTACATATAATGAAATAATATAATGAATAGTAAGAATAATATTTGATTCTAGATTTTAGAGTAGGTTATAAACCTTTAATGCAATATCAAGATATTTTTACTTTTTCTTCCAAGGAGTTAAACTCAATTAAAAATTTTGAAAATATTTTGCTTATTTTCTTTTTGTTTGTTTGTATATTTTAAATAATCTCGAACAGTAGGACTAAGTTATTGAGACACTGAGTTAGCCTTTTAAGGACCACAGAAAAGTCCATTCTTTACTTTCGGAGTCCCTCTACTCTAATTCAGTCATGAGTCTATAGAGTCAAGATCACCCTTAATAAAGAGATTTGGAATCCTGACAATTGTCAAATGAATTTCTTTTATCATTAAATCACCACAATGATCACCACCACCAGTACTAAAGGCAGTGATGACAAGAGTTTAAAAATTTTATTAATTATTATGTATATGATACTGCAATAGATGTTTGAGTATGTAGGAATCTGACATAGTTTCTGACGTGAAAGAAGCAGAATATATGCACTAAAATTAAAATTCACTAGTTATGTAGTTTAGCTTGTAATAAAATGAGTGTCAGGAGAGTTACTGCTTCTGTAGTTAGAATACAGAGTTGACCAAACTACAAAGTCTTTAGGAAAAGCTTCATGCAAGATGTGAGACTTGAATTAGTACTTATGGAAGGAACACTTCTGGATAAAGATGAAGGCTACTGCTTAGACAAGGGGTATTGGGAAAGTAGTTCATAGCATGTTCTTAGGACAAGTAGACAAGTGTACAAATAAGCCTGCCTTGTCCAAAGAATAGATTTCATACAGAAAAATGGAAGAAGCACTCAGAGGGCTTGATGGAAACATAATGGAAGGCATCCCTGGTGTCAAATTAAGGATAGTTTATTTTGAATAACATAATGGTTTGTTTTGAGGAAACTGAGAACCATTTACAAGTTTGAAAAGAGTAATTACTTGTGGAAAGTTGTTTTTTAAGATTTTAAGAGAATGAACATGATGACTTCTTCTGGATGAATTTTAGTGGTCAAATTTCAGGTTGATGAGATAAGTACCATGAAATTGTTTAGGAGAGAAAAATGAGAATTTGATTGTGAAAAAGAGAAATAGGAAATAATATGATATATTTTTCTTAAGTTTTACTATGAAATATTTCAAAATAAAAGCAGAGAACAAAATGAACCCCCAAACATCTACCACCCAGCTTCAAAAATTACCAGTTCATGACTGGTCAAATTTTGTTTAAATTTTTTATTTACTTTACCTCCAGACTTTTTAATGCAAAGCATTGTTTCATTTCATCTGCATATATTTGAATATAAGTTTCTAAAAGAAATTTAGAAAAAGAACTTTTAAAATAAATTGAGTAGAAAAAACCCAGAATACCATTATCATACCTAGAGATGTAACAATTTTTTAAACAATCCCAAATTTGTAATCAGTGTCCAAGAATATACAATGTCTATATGAAATTTTTTTGTAATTAATTTTTTGGATCATTATCCAAACAAGGCCCATTCTTTCCAATTGGTCATTGATGTTTCTGAAATATTCTTAGATGTTTAGTTTCATCTTCCACCTCTTGTTTTTCCTTGAAATTTACTTACTAAAGAGATATAGTTCATATTTGCTGACTGCATACTCACAGTAATATTTAAAAATTCTTGGACTCCATATTTCCTACAAAATTATGGTGAAATTTAAAAGCTCACTTGGATTTAGGTCTGATTTTTTTGGCAAGAATTGTTCGTAGATTGTGTTGCATACTACTGATGAAACTTAGTATTTGGTTGTTTCCTTTTTGTGTGCTTGTTATAGAAGTTATAAGAAAATGCTGATACTTGAATGCAATCATTCATCTTTATTTATTAACAGAAATAAATAAATAAGGTAATTTCCCATTAATAATTAGTTATCTTTACTGAAAGTTCATATATAAAATTCAGAGCAATTGTCTAGTTATCTACATATACCAATTTGGCAATTTAATTAATCTCTATTATGCTTCAAAGATGATCAATGAATATTCATTTTTGCTTTTAAAGGACTGTAATTAAGTTATGGATTAAAACATAGTAGCTCAATCTATAAAAATCATCCTTATTTATGTTTAGATTGTCTTTGCTGTTGAGAGTTTCTTTAGATTGACTTGTAAGGTTTTTCAATGACACCTGAAAGCCCCAACAGATTTACCATATTCTTATAAATGAAGATGTCCCCGTCTTATCTTTTAAATGTTCTACTCAGAATACCTGTTTCTCCAAGGAGCTTTTATTCCTTGTATTATGTAGTGGTATTTAGAAACCAAAATTTGGGTGATACAGGTGCTCATGGCTAGCAAATTGGGCATTGCTTTTTATGTATTTTCAGCAGACAAAGCCAAGAAATGTATATTTTTAAAATGGGGCTGATGGAGTGGCTCAAGTGGTAGAATGCCTGCTTAGGCAAGCTTGAGGCCCTGAGTTCAAATCCCAGTACTGCCAAAACAATAAGAACATAATATATCTCTGTGTGTGTATGTGTGTAAAGTATATAATGTATTATGAGTCAAAGAAGTTACTTCCTATTCTAATTCAAAATTATATATGTATGTATGTGTGTGTGTATATTCTTATTTAAACATATTTTTTGTTTCTTTCATGTCAACAGTCCTGGTTTTCAATGATCTTTGTATGAAATCTCATTTGCTTTTTCCTTCACTACAAGTTCAGTAGTCTCTTATCTATGGCACTGCTACCTACAATATGAATTGTTATACTATACAATTGTTTCCAAGTATTTTGTCTAATAATATATACAATTAAGACACACAAAATCAAGTTACTGCATTTTAAAGTCAATATAAATAGGTCCCTTCTCTGTTTTACTACCTTTCTTTCAATGCGTTTATTTCCTCTTTTTTTCTTTCCGTCCTCCCACCCTCCCTATCTTCCTCCTTCCTTTGCCCCTCCCTTGTTCTCTCTCTCTCCCTCCTTCCTTGCACCCTTTACCCTGTTGTGTGTGGTGTTGGGGCTTAAATCCAGGGCTTTATGGGCCTCATGCATGATAAGCAAGTGCTCTACCACTGCACTATACTTTCAGCCCCTTCAAATAATTTCAATTAGAAGTTAATAATGTGCTGATAATTTCTAAGGCTTGCAATCTCTTTTTAAGATAATTTATTTTTCATGGTATTATTGTGTTTATCCCCCATTGAACTTGGTTCAGTTTCAGGAGAAAAGTAACAATACTTTTATGAAAGTTGTAACTCAAGAGAATAACATGTCTTTCCTTTAGTTGATTTCTACTTTTGCACCTTTCAGATTTGTTTTGAAGTCTTCTGATATAAGAGGCATTGTGAAAGGTGAAAGGGTAGGACTTGAATACAAGGGAAAAAATAGAGAAGACCATTGTTTTAAGCCTCTGTTATAAGAGAATGACTTTTTGGGCACCAAAAAAATTCCTTGGTTTTGAACTGATTTTTAATTCAGAGTCTTGCACTTCTCAGTTGAGCACTCTATCACTTGAGCTGTACATCTAACCCTTTTGCTAACTCTTGCTCAGGCTAGCCTCACTATAATCCTCCAATCTCCACTTTCAAGTAGCTGGAATTACAAGTGCCAGTCACTGGGCTCATTTGATATTTTCGATAGACATAGGATCACTTGAAGAAGTTAAAATGGAATAAAGGTGAGTTTCCATTTTTATACCAAACTGGAATTCCTCTTAGCTTTAATAACAGTTAACTATATCAGTCAAACTTCTATAGGATTCAATATCATTATAAAAGATATTAGAAACTATCCCTGATACAATGAGTCATGAGAGATGATGATTCACTTTACTCGTCCACATGGTATGAAAAATCACATTGAAGCAGTGTGTGGTATTTCAGGCAACATCGAAGTTTCCGCTCCCTTTCTTACATGCTGCTCAAGGTGCAGCAACCCTCTTTGAAAATGCCCTACCTGTGTTGTCCCAATCCATTCTGTATTTGAGTGTCCATATCATGCTATAGTCCTTCAATCAGTGTCTATGTGGGAAATTAGAGTCCTGTACTAAACCCTCCCCTCACTGTAAGAATAATCAACTAAATTCTGTTGTGTCTGGTTTCCTAAAAACTTAGAAATTCTCTTCCTTCTCCCCACTTACACTGCCTTATTCCAGACATCATTTTTCTCACAAATAATATTGAAATTAACTCCTTAACCATCCTGCTGCTTGCATTATCCTTTTCCTTTTTATATGACATGATCTGGCTACAATTTTTCCATTCACAATACCTTCAAGCCAAGCCAACTTTTATACCACTGTCTGACTGATCTTTAAAAATAGAAGTGAATATTTCTGTGACCTCCATTACCTAAACCAATTCCCAAGGTATATTATTGAGATTGTCATTCTTAGGAGAGTTTGCAGGTTAAATTAGATATGAATAACTTGCTCTGATCAAGAAAATTATTTAAATGTGGTCAGCCTATCAAGTTAAGAGTCATGTGATTATGGACTATTTTAAATATACCTACTAATGAAGGTACTGATGTAAATAGTAATGTCCAACCTAGTCATGAATGACCAATGTCATCTGCATAGCTATCTCTTGTTTCTAACAGTCCATCACATGAAGATGAAACTTGAAAATGTAAGATGCAGAATACTGGGGAGAAGGTCATTGAAGGAACAGAGAAAATGAGAAGGAAACTGTTAGAAAAAGATCTTTATTGACTTTATTTGGAGGAACTGGGGTTTGAACTAGGGGCCTCATTCTTCCTAGGCAGGCACTCTACTACTTGAGCCATTCTACCAGCCCTTTCTTTTATTGAGTATTGTCATGATAGGGTCTCATGAACTATTTTGCCTGTGATCCTCCTGATCTCTGCCTCCTGAGTAGCTAGAATTACAGGCATGAGCCAACAGTGTCCAGCTAAAAAAGGACTTTTCTTATGTGCCTCCAAGAATGGAGTTCAGTTTACATGAGGAAAATAAATCAAACATGGCTTCCAAGAGAAAGTAACAAATCACAGTGACTTTAGAGAAAAGATAATGGGGTATATAGAACAGAAGAAAAAGATATTTTAGGTTTTGTGTTTGTGGGATATGTGTTTGTGTGTGTACTATAGGACAAAGAAGAAAAAGGCAATGAATTAGGGTAACATTTTGATTTCACATTCACTTCTGTGGACAATAGCAGGGTGATAAGCTACTAATATTTACCAGCCCTGTATATAACCTTTGTGTTCTGGCCAAGAATGTTTTTTTCTTTTTGCTATAATTTTAAAAATTCCATTTGTTTCATATTTTTATGAATATAAAAGAACACTGTTTCTGACCCTCAGTCTATAGCTCTATGAACATTCTGAAAGAAAAAATCCATTTAGGATTACTCATGGCAAAGAAAAGATTATTTCCTCTATCTTGTATATATAAAACTCATGTTAACATTCATTCTAGAAATAGAACTGACCATATATGCGTTGACTGCTCTTATGAACAAATTTATGTCATTCTCTATTGTTCTCAGAATTTGGCCATATGGAAATATATTTAAGAGACAAAGAGGCACCACTGCCTCTTTATAAATAATAAATCGCAAAATTTATCTGCGAGCTATTATTGTACTTTCCTTATTATGAAATCAGGCCTACAAGATGGTAAAAGTCACACATTTCTTTTCCATGTTGGAATAACAACATTATTTATATGTTTTTATTGTTTTTAGAGAGAGTAGAGACTTTGTAACCCAGGCTGGCCTCAAACTTGTGATTCTCCTGCCTAATCCTCCTAAGGCTGGGATTACAGGTTTTACAATGTTTTATCATAATAAAAATTTACCATGATAAACAGTTATCACTTATCATATCATTTTATGATAAATTATAATGTTTTATCAGCCATTTAGGAATACCTTAACCCAGTAAATTTGATGCAAAAAAAAACTTACCATAACAAATATGTAAAAAGCTTGAACATTGTCATTTCATCCCTACTACCAGAAAAGTTTGGAACCAACTGAAAATCAATGACTTTATTGGACTCATTAGAAATTATCGGACTCAGGACAAATCTGGGAATCTAGAGAAAGCTGCCATTATGAAACCCAGAGAGACAGGCAAATATAAAGTCATAGTCTTGATGGTCTTTCCTGGAAAAGCAGCTACTGGAGTCACAAAGTGGTAGGGAGACACACCTGGTGTTATTTAGATTTTTTTGGTTGAAAATTTTTATTTTATTTCACAAAATGTTTAAATAAGGAGTACAATATTCACATGATCTGTGAAATGAAGGTTGAAGAGAAATAATCAAAGGTCTCCTCTGTACCTTGTCAATAAAGTGTCCTCAAAGTTCATCCACCTTAGACTGCGTCTCACCCATGATTCCTTTTCTTAGCTTGGACCTGCAGCTAGGAGAAATCTTTTGTTCTCAGACCTGCAAAAGCTTCCATCTTCCAGCAGTGACCTCAGTTTAGCACCTGCTTATAAGATGTGTTTGCACATCGTTGGTACCTTATAGTGACATATATGTTCTTATCAGGGGGACTGTCATAGAATGCAGGAGATGTTAACATTTTTCCATCTGCGTGTGTGAAAGTGACGTTTCCTGTTAATTTTGTTCTCTTGCTGAATTCTCCAAGCAAAATCCTTCTGTGGGAGGCAGAATGATGTCGTTATAGTCATAGCATAAAAATTTCAACCTTTAAGAATGAGACATATTGTGGCATATATTTCACTACTTTTAAAAGCAGTGAAACAAAAGCTTGGAGGATGATGATATCAATTTTATATTTTCAAGTGTGGAGGTTTCTAAAGCCTCGAGACCGACTTTAGGACTAGCATTTCCCCTGCCACATGGTTTCCCATTGTAGCCATTCATAATTGCATGTATGGCACTAGAGTCTTGGTTATTTAATTTCAGAGGTAAACAGCTTGTGTGCAAACAGAGTCTATCAATGACTGCCTTGGGGAAAAAGTGGGCTATCTTTTAGTAAAAAGTATCATGACTCAGTGATTCAAAAATAAAAATCAGGCTTCCAATTTCTACTCTCTATAAGTCAGGGTTCTCCAGAGCATAGAACCAAAAAAAGTACTTATATATACTACTTTTCTGTCTTTTAGAGAGAGCTGGAGAACCAGAAAAACTAGGGTTGTGATTCAGTCTAAGTCCAAAGGTCTGAGAACTATAGCTGGTGGTATATTTTATGTTCTGAATCCAATGAGCTGACAACTGAGGAGATACGATGTTCAAAGAAAAGAGAAGATGGATGTCTAAGCTCAAGCAGAAAGAATGAATTTATCCTTCTACTTTTTTTCCTCTATTCAGGTTTTCTCTCCATGGTTTGGATGATGCCTACCTACAGTAGTGGGGGAAAATCTTCTTCACTCAGTCTACTGAAACCAATGTTGATCTCCTCCATAAACTCTTCAAGACACACCCAGAAATTGTTTTATCAGCCATTTAGAGGTACTTTTTGCATCAATTTGATGCAAAAAAAAAAAAAAACTTGCCATCACAAACAGGTAGAAAGCTTGAACATTGTCATTTCATCTGTACAAAACAGAAAAGTTTTGAACAAACTGAAAATCAATGAGTTTATTGGACTCATTAGAAATCTGAGAATCCAGAGAAAACTGCCAGTTTATGAAACCCAAAGAGACAGGCAAATGTAAAGTCAGAGTCTTCATTTTCTTTCCTGGAACAGCAGCTGTTGGAGTCGTAAAATGGTAGGGAGACTGATGTGATAATCTTGATGAAGAGATTGAGAGAGGGACTAGCATAAGAGTGAGAAATTCCTAGGTCTGCATCTCAAGCCTACCCCACTCTATTTTTGGTTTTATCTCCAGAAATCAAACTAGGTCCTCACATTGAAGACCCCATAAAAGATAGCCCAGTTCTAGCTAGGTAAGTGAAAAACAGAATTGTGAAGTAATCCTAGAGTATTCTCTGCAATAAAGAGGAAAGACTGCCAGAGCCTAATTTACTCAAGAGAAGGGCTGTCCCTGCATGTCAGCATCCTTTGGTCTTCCTGTAGCATAAGGTGGGCAGGGTTCTAATGGTTCTAACCTGTGATGGTTATGGTTCAGGTCCAAAGACTCATTTAAAGATGAGATTTAAAAATAATACTACAGAATGTTTTCTTCCCACACTCCTTACCATCACATTGATAAGGATCCAGTGTAACAATAGTGTCCTATATCTCCAAGAATTGTGAGACCCCAGACTTTTTTCTGGAGATACTAGGAAAAAATCAGAAGAAAATTGAAGAAATTAAAACTATTGTAATACAACTGAAAGATACCTTAGAAAGGCTTATCAGCTGTGAGAAAACATGGCCAGTACTTGAATATAGACCACTATAATTTTCATAGATATGCACAGAGAAAAAGAAATAATAATAATAACGTAATAGAAGAGTAGAAGATCCATTAAGTATTGGGCAGTTAAATATCATTTACATGCAATGGGCATATCAGAAGAGAAAGAAAGGAACAGAAGAAATGTTTTAAGTAATAATGGCTGAAAATTTCCTAAAATGAATGATAGAAACTAAATCACAGTTGTAGGGAGCCCAGAGGACACCAACTAAAAAAACTGAGGAATATTATAATCAAACATTAGTAAATCAAAGACAAAGAGAAAAAATTTTTTTTATTAGTTTATTTATTTTTTTTCTTTTATTATTCATATGTGCATACAAGGCTTGGTTCATTTCTCCCCCCTGTCCCCATCCCCTCCCTTACCACCCACTCCACCCCCTCCCACTCCCCCCCCAATACCCAGCAGAAACTATTTTCCCCTTATCTCTAATTTTGTTGTAGAGACAGTATAAGCATTAATAGGAAGGAACAAGGGGTTTTGCTGGTTGAGATAAGGATAGCTATACAGGGCATTGACTCAGATTGATTTCCTGTGCATGGGTGTTACCTTCTAGGTTAATTCTTTTTGATCTCACCTTTTCTCTAGTACCTGGTCCCCTTTTCCTATTGGCCAAAGAGAAAATTTTGTAAGAAGCCAAAAGGAGCATAATTAATTAAAACTTTAAAGAGGTTATAAATACTTCCTTTAAAACTATGCCAGCAAAAGAGTCAAGAGAGATAGTTAAAGTATTCAAAGAAAACCTAAAATGTAACCTAGAATTCTTTACCCAAAGGCATTATTCTTAAAGACAAAGTCAAAATAAAGATCTTCTCGTAGACAAATACTGAAGGATTTCATTAACAATAGATTTATGTCATGTGATTCTATCCAATGATAAGTGGAATGAATGGCTGCAATGTCCTAACAGACTGGGGTGGTGTAGGGTGGGAATTGTAGACTTTTAGAAGATTTTTGCAATACACATTGAATTTTGTTATTTGAAAGTGGCCATGGGTTGATTAAAAGTGTATATGGAAAACTCTAGAGTAAAGACAAAACATTTTAAATACAGTTGATAACCTAAGAAAAGGATAAGAATTGAAACATGTAAAATACTGAAAAAAAAGAAAAGGAAACAACAAAAGGAGAAAAGCACGTTTAAAAAATAATGAATAGAAAGCATATATGTGATAGTTGTTATTAAATCAACCGCATAAAGTTATTTTAAATTAGAATTGCCTAATTTTGTAACTTTAAAGAGAGGGATTTTGTATTCCTGTCAAAATACCAATGTCAACTTTCATAGAATTAGACAAACAACCTAAAATTCACATGAAACCACAAAAATCTGTGAATAGACAATATAATCTTGAGCAAAAGGAACAAAACATGAGGCAATACACTACTAAACTTCAAAATTTACTACAAAGCTATAGAAATTAAAACAGCATTGCATTAGCATAAATACAGACATATAGATCATCACAGAACAGAGTATAGAAATAAATGTGTCTATGACTAATCGATTTTTGACAAAGGTGCTAAGAACACACATTGGAGAAAGGATAATCTTGTAATAAGTGGTTCTGAATAAATTGTATACCCACGTGCAAAAGAATGAAGCTAGGCTCTTATCTCTCACCAGTTACAAAAATTAATTAAAGATTGATCAAAGATAGAAATATAAAACCTGAAACTAGTAGAAGAAAACATAGAGAAGATGCTTCATAGCATTAGAATGGAGAAGGACTTTTTAGTTAAGATCCCAAAAGCTCAGTAAAAGCAAAAATATATGAATAAAATTATATGAAAATCAAAAGATTCTTCCCAACAAAAGAAACTCTCAACAGAGCAAAGAGACAACCTACAGAATGGAAGCTAACAGCTGGGTCATGGTGGTACATGCCTGTAATCTCTGCACTCTGGAGGCATAGGTAGGAGGTTGAGAGGTGTGAGGCTAGTCTGGGCTGCATAATGAGTCCCTATCCCCAAACAAGACAAGAAAGGAATGGGAGACATTTATAAACTGTACATCTGATAAGTGTTAATATTCAGAACATATAAGTACTTCACATTAACTCATTAGCACAACAAAGCAAAACCAAACAAAAACTCTACAAGTAATCTGATTACTTATAGTAATGAGCAACAGACCTAAATGGACATTTCTCAGAAGGACACACAAAATGATCAACAGTTATATGAAAAATGTTCAACATTGCTTATCATCAGAGAAATGCAAATGAAAATCACGAGATATGAGATATTGCCTCACTGTATAAGGAAGGTTATTATAAGAAAAGACAAAAGATAACAAAGACTAGTGAGCATGTGGGAAAATGGAACACTTACACCCTGTTCATTGGAATGTAAATTAGCACATCCATGTTGGAGGTTCCTAAAAATTAAAAACAGAACTACTATATGATCTAGCAATCTCAATGCTTGGTATGTATCCAAAGAGAATGAAATCAGCGTGCAGAAGAGTCACCTTCACTCTCATGTTCATTGTAGCACTATTGCAATAGCCAAGAAATGGAAAAAAAGGTGTCCATAAACTGATAAATGGAGAAAGAAAATGTGGTACATATAAAGAATAGAATACTATTCAGCCACAAGAAAGAATTAAATCTTGTCATTGTGGTAATATGGATGGAACCAGAAATCATTATGCTAAGTGCAATAAGCCAGTCACAGAAAGACAAGTACTATATGATCTTACTCATATGTGGAATCGCAAAAAACAAAGTTGATCTCATAGAAGTTTAGATTATAATGATGGTTACCAGAGTCTGGGGAGAGTGGGGAGGAGGAAGGAGGAACGTTAGGGAAAGGTTGATTAATTGGTACTAAGTGATTGGACTAAGAAATTTTGGTGTGGCATTGCCTAGTGGAGTGACTATAAATAGTAACAATACATTTTAAAAAGTTGTAACGAAAGATTTTGAAAGCAGGGTGCCAGTGGCTCACAACTGTAATGCTAGCTACTCAGAACACAGAGATCAGGAGGATCACAGAAAGCCAGCCTGGGCAAATAGTTTGTGAGTCCCTGTCTTGAAAATACCCATCACAGAAAGGGCTGGTGGAGTGACTCGAGTGACGGTCCTGAGTTCAAGCCCCAGAACGGCAGAATAAAAAGAAGACTGAATTTTTTACCATAAAGAAAATAAATTTCTTCAATTTGATTAAAACACCATGCAATATAAACACATATCATACCTGGTAACCCACTAATATGTAAAAATGTTATACTTTTATATATCAGTTAAAACAAAATTTAAAAATCCAGAAATTTCAACAAAAAAGATACAGATGACATATAAGCAAATGAAAAGTGATCAGCATCATCTATTGTCAAGAAATTCCAAATTAAAATTACAATGAGAAACAACTGTACACCTGTTAGAATGACTAAAACTGATACAAACAAAACAAAACAAAAAACTCAACATCAGCAATGATGATAATGCAGAACAACAGGAACTTCCATCATTCCTTGGCATGTCTTTCTTTGGAAGACAGTTGGATAGTTTCTTATAGTGGTTAACATCATCTTACAACACAAGCCTATAATTGTGAGTCTAGATGTTTGCTCAACTCTTCTGTAAACTTGCATTAACATAAAAGTGCACATGAATGTTCGTAAACTCTTTATTCATTATCACCAATACCTAGAGGTTACAAAGATGTCCTTCAGTAGGACATGGATAAAAACAAACTGTGATATATCCATACAAGGGACTATTATTCAGTGATAAAAAGAAATGGGTATTCGAATAAAAGAAGTATTCGAATCACAAATGTTTATTTTTTAGTGAAAGAAACCATTTTGAAAAGGTTAAATTCAAGAGTATGACTTACTGGAAAAGGAACACCTACAGAGATAGTGAAAAGATCAGTGGTTAGAGGGAAGGAAGGGGAAGAGTGGAATAGAGGAAGTAAAGTGAATTTACAGTGTGCTGAAATTACTCAGTGTAATAATGCCACATTAGGCATTTGTCAAATCCCAAAGAAGACTACAGTATAAAGATTGGAATAATATATGTAAAATTTTAAGAATCATTTAGGATTTTCTGAGATATTGGGATGAAGTTCAGTAGAAGACAAAGCATAACCTTCATGTAAATAAATGAAACAATGAAATTGGTGGGAGAAGAGGTGTTTACCACAGTAATATTGAAAATAAGGAGTCTTTAAGACTAAATGCAAATGAACTATGTATAAGTTCTCTAGTCGGTAAAGAGTCTTCTGTGGGAGTATGGATTAACAATTCTGTTACTGTAGTATATGTATATTTGAATAAAATAAGTAAATAGATAATGAATTGTGTATGCTTTCTTGCTATTGGAATGAAAATTTACAAATAAGCAAAGGATGGAGGCTGTTCTGTTAATAAAAACTTAACCATCAATACAGATGATGTGTAGTAATATTTATAGCTATCTCTATATAAATGGATTACTATGCACAGATTTCTTTGCTTTTTGGCTGACAAAACCTAAAAGTGTAACACTCCAGTAGAAAAAAAACACCTGCTACTAGAGTTACTAGAGTTCTATAGAGAAATGACTTTTGTTGATTTAGGGCAGAAAATATACACAATGCACCTGGATCATCTTAGCACACCAGAAATCAGAAAAGTGCAAACACACACACACACACACACACACACACACACACACACACTGATAGGGGTATGGCAAAGAGACACAGTTTCCAAAAGAAAGAGCTGTCAGAGAACATGGTAAGAGCAATGCATAGATACATAACTCATGTAGTATTGGATATTACCAAAGTATAAAATAAATATCCATGAACCTGTAATGCTTATAAATGATTGAATAAATACAGAAATGAGGAGAAAAAGACAAAGACCTCCTGCAGAAGAATTCCAAATACTTGGTTTAGGTAGTTTGCTCTCAATTTGGTAGAGCATAATTCTTCAGTATTTAAGTGAAGACTATGACTAATGGCTCCCTTCCAAATTATACAGAATGGAAAGGAGCAAGAGTAATGACTTAAGAGTGAAGCAATCTAACAAACATAATCTCAGCCAGATGATCAAGGTCAACGTGAACAATGATAAATTGATAGTCATGTGTCATTGATATGATTGTGATAAAAAGAGCACTTTACTTCTATGGTCTTCCTTGCCAAAATAATAGTGAGAGACATCTTACAAAATACCTAGCCTGGACTCACAACTGCCAAAGTAATCAAAAACAAGACAACCTATGACTGTCAAAGTGATGAGTAGCCTAAGAAGACATTACAACAAAATGAAGTGTGACATCTTGGATAAGATTCTTGAACCAAAAAAAATAAATAAATAAATATAAAAAAGAACATTAGATGAAAACTGAGAAAATCTGAATAAAGTATGGATTTGTGTTAAAAGTAGTATATCAATACAGGTTCCTTAAGTTTAACAAATGTCCTCTGTGAATTTCAGAAGTGACAATGGGGTAAATAGTTCATGGAGAACCTCTGAAACATCTTCACCATTTTTTTCATAAGGCTGAAAATGTTCTAAAAAATAGTCTTGCTTAAATTTTTTATGTTGATATACATGAAATAGGAAAAAAGAGTTCAGGAATAAATAATGCTAATAGAAACTATCAAATCAAGAAACAAAAAGCTTATATACTAGTTAAAATCATTCACTGACAAAGTGGTCAGTAGTAGGAGTATTAATCAGCATAGAGATTACAAAAATCCTTCCATATGTGTACCCAGTTTATTAAGGTAAATGAAAGAATAGATCATTCAAAATAACATTTAGATTTTACTGTATGTTTTATATTTTTAATTTTAGGATCCTAAAATATTATTCATTTTCAAAAACATTTCCCTTTACTATAAATTAATTTGTTACACTATAAATTAATTTGCTTACTATAAATTAATTTGTACAATTAATTTGTTAATTGTACAAATTTAGAAAGCATGAAGAAGAAAATAGCAACTCACATTTGTACCACCTAAAGATAATGTTTTTTAAGTTTTAAAAAAATTAATTTAATTTGTTGATTATATTTGATTTTGGTAAAGTATTTAAATACTAATATTTAAAAAATTATTAAATGTCCTTTATGTAATTTTCTCCCACATTATTTTCCAGAATTTAAACATAATATATCATGGGGCATATACATGTGTGTGTATACTTGGGAAATGGAAATAACTCTGCATATAATTGTATTACTGAGAAAGAATAATGTAATTTATAACAACATAGTGACATTTTGACTGAATACATTTCTAGTCAAATAAAATAAGTCAGTTGGGCCTGAAAATCATCAAAAATGTTTGACGTACTAGACATAGAGTAAGTTTGACTGAAAATCATTTTCACTTATGAAATAATCATTTATTCAATAAATATTTGTAAATTGGTTATATGAAAGACATTATCTCTGGCCATGGATAGGACAATGCATCAAAAAAAAAATACAGTTCTTGACTTCATAAAGATTACATTCTAGTGAAGAGGAGCTGATAAATTGTGTGATTTTGTGTGCATATGCAATGTCACATGGTGATAAGTGCTACTAAGATAAATAAAGAGAGAAGATGGATGGTGAATGAGCAGGGGAAGCCTTCTGATAGTAGGATGCTTAGAGGATTAGAATTTTTACCATCAAATGGAATCCTGGGTATTTTCCAAAAGACAGATAGTAGATATCAGGTTGAAAATGTTGCAGGACGGCAGGATAGAGATCTTTCCATGAATATCCCAACTTCAGAGACCTCTCTGTACTTCTATCCTGATGATAGGGAAATCATAAAAAAAAAGTCTCATGCATGGCTTCATGCCTCTTGCTAATGGGGTAACAAGGAAGAATTGCCTGTCTAATTACATACATGCATCTAGAAACAAACAAACTATAATATAAAGAAAAAGTGTAGAGGCTTTGCCCCAGTCTCACAGGTGCCAATTCTGTTCATGAAAAAGCTCTTCCTATGAAACTTGCTTATGCCCTGGCTAGGAAACCCTGAAGTATGTATCTAAATCTCTTTATACTTTGCAGCTTTAGCTGTATGCTTTAAGATATCTTTTTGAACCTGAATATACTTATCTGCAAAAGTAAGTGGGAGAATTTCTTTTTCGCCAAGTGAGAAGCTTAGAAATTAACACTTCAACCTAACAACAACAAAGAAATCCTAAGTTAAAAAGAAATCAACATCTCTTCTTATTCATTAGAGAAGTAAGGTCACAGAGTAAACCACTTCTGTCCCAAAATGAAGAAACAGATAAGCAGATACAACAAATCACAAGTTACTGCAACAGAAACTCATGAGCAGAAATATCTCTGGTGCTGGGTGTTGGCGGCTCACGCCTGTAATCCTAGCTTCTCGGGAGGCACAGATCAGGAGGACTGCAGTTCAAAGCCACCCCTAGGCAAATAGTCTGCAAGACCCTATCTCAAAAAAACCCTTCAGAAAAAAAAGGGGCTGGCAGAGTGGCTCAAGCGGTCCCAGAAAGTGTGAGGCCTTTTAGTTCAAACCCCAGTGCTGCGAAATAAATAAACAAACAAAAAACATCTGTGTGTAGGGAAACTGTGCTAGGATTGGGAAATGGAAATTACAATTGACAAATCTCTGAAACCCTAATATGGACAAGTCTAAAAGTTAAAAACTCCAGGAGAACTGAGGCATGGATGAGTTACACCCCAAAGAGCTTTACCAGCTCCTCATAGTGAAAAGTAACCATTTTGAAATATAACAAGAACATTTTGTTCTTCTAAACAAACCCTGCCCTTAGGAGAAAGAATTTTTTTTTACCTGAGTTTCTCCTACTGGGGTTATATCTGAGCCTAGCTGACCTGCAGGCAGCTAAACATCCAACTCCAGCAAATCTAAGCCATCCTGCTCCACCTAAAGAGGGATAAGTAAACTGAGAAACACTAAGTTCACCGTCCAGGGGCACAAAATCATCAAACAACTGACTCCTAATCATGGGGACATTGAGCTCTTCCCTTTCCCCTCCAACAAGACATAACAATCCTAAATGTGACTGTGACATAAACAAACTATACAATAAATTAGACGAGTCCAGGAGAGATAGATTGGATGCACCATTATGCTTGGAGACTAAAATACTCTTCAGCCATAAATGGCCAGATGTAGTGAGTAGAAAATAATAAGGACACAGTTGATCTCAACAGCACCACCAATCACCTGAATGTAACTGACATATGTAGACTATTTTGTTTAGCAACAGTATTTTCAAGGTTACCTGAAACATTCACCAAGATAAATTCTTAACCATAAAACATACCCTAACAAATATAAAAGAACAGAAATCCAACAATGCTCTCAGACCACAATGGAATTAATCTAAAAATCAGGTGTAAGAAAGATAGTTGGACAGTCTCAAAATACTTGAAGATTATATAATGTGCTTCTAAAAGTAGGTAAAAAATAAATTTCAAGAGAGATTTGAAAATGCAAACACAACTTATCTAAATCTATGGAATATTGTAGCACAATCATTGCTTAGAGGGAAATTTATAGCATTGAATATATATAGTAGAAAAGAAGAAAGATCTAAGGTCAGTTATCTAAGCTTCCATCTTAGAAAACTAAAAAAAGGAGATTAAATGTTAAAAGATGAAAAGAGAAAAACAGATTTAAAAAATCAATGAAATTAGGGCTGTTGGAGTAGCTCAATTGATTGAGTGCCTGTCTAGAAAGCACTAGAGGCACTGAGATCAACTCCCCCCAACAAAAAAAGGTGTGAAATTGGCCAGATGTGGTGGTTCACACCTGTGAGGATGTCAAGGCAGAAGAATTGTGAGTTGAAGACCAGCCTGTCCTACCTGGTACATTTAAGGATCTGTATTGTAGGTCTGAACATCCCATTACAAAATGACTGTTGTGCACATTAATATTTCTTACCTAAAACTACATCTAATTTTATGCTCTATCTTGAATTCTGCAGATGCTCAATTCATTTTTCCATAATGGTGCCCAATTTCCACAGAAGACATGCAGCCTTCCAACAAATCTAAAATTTTCATTTAATCACTTTTATTAAGCACATTCACTTTTACCTTGCTTTTTGGGTGGCATTGTCTTTCTTGGAAGTACATTTTCACAAAATTATGGACAGAGAAATGACCCGAAGATCACATAACAATTTAAGGACAGTTGATAATAACGCAGGACTTACTGAATTTATCTGAATCAATTGAGCTGCATAATACATCGGGGGAATTAAAATTTTCTGATTTTGAATTTTTTTTTTTTTTTTTTTTTTTGCAGTACTGGAGCTTGAACTTAGAGCTTGAGTCACTCTACCAGTCCTATTTTTGTGAAGGGGTTTTTGAGATAGGGTCTCACAACAACTATTTGCCCAGGCTGGCTTTGAACTGCAATCCTTCTGGTCTCTGCCTCCTGAGAGCTAGAATTATAGGTGTGATCCACCAGTGCCTAGTGTGTCTTGATTTTTTTTATTTATTATTTCTTACCTGCACTTGGTCAAAACTACATGTATTGAAGTGGGCTTCCTGTACTATGATTCTATAAAAGGAAAGACTATGGAGACAACAAAAACTTAGATACTGATTGACAGGGTTTAGTGGGAAGAGATGAAGAGTTGTAGCATGGATTTTTAGGACAAGAAAACTACTGAGTGCTACTCCGGGGGTGGCTACATGTCCTTATACACTGATAGACGTCACAATACCAAGAGTGACCCCTAATGTAAATGTAGAACTCTGGATGATAATAATGCTTCAGTGCTGATTTATTGATCATAACAAATGTACCACTCTTATGTTGGAAGTTGATTATGGTTGTACGTGTATGGGAATAGGGAATGGGGGAACCCTGTACTTTCTGCCCAGTTTTTGTGTGAGGTTGAAACTTCTCCAAACAATAAAGTTTATTAATTTGGAGGGGGGAGCAGGGCTGAGACAGAGTTTCATTATGTAGTCCAGGTTGTTCTCAAACTTGAGGTCATCCTGCCTCAGCACTGCCACACTCAACTGAAGCTAATTAACTTTTTAAAAATGAAATGTGTGGCTGAGTTGCCTAATATTTTGGTGAAAAAAATCAACAAAATTTTCTAATTTTTTTTTAGAATTTAAAACATACATTGCCATAGAGCATAGAACTATAAAATATAGACACAATCATACAAATTGTTTTTATATAGATTTACAGGTAGGTTTGCAGTTTATATAACAGACTGTATGAAATTGTTAGATCTTTAAAAATGAAATTTTTAGCAAAAGGACTAATAGGTCATAGTAGCAACTGAGAGAAAATTGAAATATAAGATTATGCTTGTAAATGTTGTGAAGAAATTGAGAAGCATTTAAAGGAAATTTAAGATGACATTTGAGACAAGGCTAGTGATTTAAAGTTCAAGACGGAAATGAGTGGCTATTTTTTTATTCTGTAGTCTGTACTCCGTGGAATGGAGCCGTACATGGTGAGTTGTTTTTAATTTATTTTTCAGGTTTACAACCTTTCTGTGTTGACGAGCTATACTTAAACAAGATGCCATCATGAAAGTCATGAAATGTTTCTTCCATTCAAAGGAAAATTATATGGAAAGTAAATAGTTATTGATGTTTTCTATTTCAAGTCTTAAGCAGGGAGTTTTAGACTCTACCAGTTTTCTTATTTTTATTTTCTATAAAATGACATATAAGATTATAGCTTGGTTGTTTTCTTATAGAATGAATCTTCCCAGCTGATGAACTAAAAGTATAAAGCACCAAATTAATGGGATTAACAGAGCAGATGCCAGCCCTACCATGATGTATTCTTACTTATATGGAAGTACACAAACCATTTTCTCTTGTTTCTTCACATCTCTCCATCTAGAACGATACAGAAAAATGCCTACATTCATTTGTTTATCCATTCACTCAATGGTTGTATATTCTGTAATATATTAGGCAAAAGAAGAAATTCTCTACCCTCATGGAAATTTATTGCTGCCTAGAAGACATAGACATTAATAACATAAAAACTTACAATGATAAAGACTAGGAAGAGGCAATGTGTAAGGGTGAAGAATAAAAATTTATAGGAAAGTCAGGAGAAAACTCTGTAAGGCAGTGAAAAATCAAGCTGAAGTGGTGATTAAGTAGAACTGGTAGCAGGAGGGAGCAGAAAAAAGTATTCTAGGCAGAAAAGTATATTCTAGGCAGAAACTATACTTAAATTCATTGGCACAGACAGGGCTATATATGAGTTTACTGTCAATATATAACAATAATTAATAGAGTGATTGTTCAAATAAATGTCACATCTGGTTTTGTACCAACTATATATTTCAAAACCCAAATTATCAAATTGGTCCCAGTAGGTATATGCAATCATGTATGGGTCAGTTCTTCTATTTTTTAAAAGATAGTTAAAAGTTTCATATAATAGAAATATTTTACACAAAAACCAAATAAACAATATACTTGGATTACCTCTGTTGTGTTTTACCAATGAGCTTGCATCCTTGATCCTTTTCTTAAAAATAAATTTAGCATTCAACCCCTTATTTTTAATCAATGCAAACTGTTTTTTCTCAAAAATATTAAATTCTTTTAATAGTTCTGATTTATAACATGCCTTATAAGGGAAGGGGTGTTATGGCCTCAGGGAGACCTCTTGGCCAGTCAGAATGCTCATTACCAGCCCAATTATCCTCTAATAATTGGCCTGCCTGTGGGAATAATAGGCTGGAATGACTTCACTCAGTGCTGACATATTCTCAGAATCCCACACACTACATTCTAAACTTTTAAACTTTTCCCTAAATAAGGGAAGAATCTGATTCTAGCTGTTAGCATACTTTATTTGCTCAACATTTAACTTCCCATGAATACTGGAGGACTGCACTGCTGAGATTCAGACAGTACTCCTTGTTTGTACTAAACTTTTCAGTGTTGGTCATAAATCTTACATGAAGTCCAGCTTTCTCATTTCGCTTGTATATAACATTGTCAAAAAAAGAGACAAGTCTCCTTTCTTGGACTCTGTGAAATTTACTCATAGATAACACCCTTAAAGTGGAGTGACTTGGCTTGTTAATGCTCACCAGCATTTCAACACTTCTAGCTGGCTGGCGGATGTCCAAATGAGTCTAGGGAATGGCCAAAGAGAGAAATAGTGGTGGAATTTTTCAGGGGATAGGGTATTTGCTTTTGTGTGTTTCTTGAAATAATTAGGCTGAATTAGGTTAATGTTCATGGTATGGTGCTTTAAAGTTTCCAATTTGAGATGCAAATGTCCTCATTTTTATACATCTAGTGCCCCTGAAAACTCGTTAGTAGGATACGGATGTTTGTATTCTCTAGGTCTGCTTTTTTTAAGGCTGTATAAATTTATCTGTTTAATAAATAGTTTGCACACTGGCCAGAAACCAAGTGGACAAACTGTACTCACTAACCCTTTTAATACTTGGCTCCTTTGTATGGTGACCTAGCCCATTATTAGATAATGAAAGAGTGTATGAGAAAGTGGGAGATTATTTATGATGGAAACAAAATGAAACTAATGGGACAAGATTTGAAAGCTGTGATGCATGAAAGGTGCTATGCAGGCAGCTCTGGCAGCATGACAAACAGAGATAAAGGCACAGTGGGAAGCAACAGTGTGAACATGGCGATGAAGAAGAAAGAATGGATTTCCTGAATGAATCCTTGCCATCTGGTGTTTGTTTAATACACAATGAAGGTCAAATGGCTACTGATCCTTTTCTCTATAGTCCAGTGACTACAAGAATGAGAGGAATCAATGAGTTTATCGATATGTCTGGAAATGACTCACCATATGATCTGATTGAGTCAATAAAACTCAAGTAAGTTGTCATTACTCTTTCAAATGTGGTTCAGGTCTACAACTACAATTCTGTATTTATTTATTTATTTATTTTAGCCAATTTGCTGGATCAAATGTGACAGCTACTTTTTTCCAAAATCAATGTCATGAGGCATTTAGTTTTATATGTATGCATGGTTAATAAGAAAGGTCAGGAGGAATGACTCTGAAAAAGCTGAATGTTTTTCCCATCTCAAATAGATCTGCTAATCATTTGTTTCTGCTGAATAGTGGTGAATTAAAGAAATTTTTTCCACTGTGCCTTTTCTATGTATGAGATTGATTACACACTTATTTTATGTAATTATTCCTAGGGGATATATTAACTTTTAGTAAAATATGTTTGTTAAGCATTATATGTAAACAGCATACGCTTTGGGGAAGTCATATTTAAGTGGAACATATTATTTTGCATAACATTCTCTTTTCTACAAGTTGATCCGATAATGCACTTCTAAGATAAGATCCTGGAACTCTTAGCCTCTACTGCTGAAGTTGCAGGGTTTTATGTTAAGTTATTTTTCAAAGACCAAAATAAAGATACTTTTCTCACATTAATATTTCTCAGCTGCCATGAAAACAGGGATAGGAGAAGCCAAAAATAGAGGAGCCAGCTGTGGGAGGCTATTTTTTTTTTTTTTAGGACAACTCAGAAAAGTCTTTCAAATTCATTTCATAAGGAGTGTGTTAATGCAAGAACTGTTTATGTGCCTGCCTGCTACAGTGTAGAAGCTGTGACACAGTCAGTGTAGAGGTTGAAAATTTATTGTGTCCATCTCTGGGGGAGATACATTTGGTATTCTTTATCTCTTCTCTTTTTGAAAAGACTCTCTTTACTGAAGCTAGATAATTAAAATAAAAGTGGAATGATTATGAAAAAAAGTTTTTATTCTTTACTAAATTCATTGAGTTTTATTTTAGGTGCCAAATATTTTATTGGTGTTTTGATTTTTTCTTCCTTGTGTGTCAAAGTATTACATGCTCCCTTGACTATGTAAAGGGAGGAAAAAAAACAGCCATCATACTACTGTGTAGAAGCAACATATTAATATATTAATCTATTTTTTCTATTCATTTTTTTCCTTATGTAATTGATACAATAATGTTATTGCAATTTTATAACTTTCTACTCTTTTAAAACATTTTGTCCTAATATCCCATGCCCATGAAGCCTTACCTGACCTCTTTTAACTAGATAAACTGGCTGATTTCTCCTTTGTGTTCCTGTTGTGCTATCGAGACAGTATCTTTATATATAGCGTAGTTTTACATGTTTTTGGTCTCTAGCTGCAAAATCTTAAAAAGGAAGAAAATATATTTTATATTTCTTTTCCAATATTAAAAGTAGAAGTCTAAACCAGGTTTAATGGTGCACGCATGTAATCCCAGCATTAAGAAGGCTGAGGCAGGAGAATCACGAGTTTGAAGCCATCCTGGACTACATAGCAAGGCTCTGACCAAAACAAAACAAAGCAAAGTCTTAAAAGATAAGAATGTAAGGATTGATGCTATAGACAATAGTAGATGTTTTCCTGACAATTCGAAATCGCCCATCTTTTAGAGGGAGACACAGGATTGACACGACCGAAGTGTAAAATGTTTCCTATACTCGATAGAAACGTGAATTGTATAACTTAAAAAAAGGCCCTAATTCTGTTTGATTGCCAGATAACTGCTTAAAGGCTTGGCATGCCTAGGCCTGAAATATAACCACAGGAGGTATATGGTTCATTTCTTGATATAAAATGATGTTAGCTTTTTTGACTTAACTGGCTTTCACCTAAAGGACCATAGGTATTCTGTAGGCCTTGGATACCTTTTATAGCAGGACCATCCATCAGCAAGACTGGATGCTCTGCTTGCACTTTGAACTAACTTAGAAGATAAGTGGGTTCCATTTGGGAGTTGTAAATCCTGAGTACAGAACCAAGTTTCAGTTTAATTGCATTGGATTTCTCAAGGTGAAAGGTGCAATAGAAACATCAAATTGTGATTACTGCTATTATATTTTCTGTTATTAACCAATAGCTTTACCTCTTATGACTCATTTATTCAAAAGTTGGCATAGAACTAAGATGTAGTTTTATACTAAAACTTTAAATGAAGAAAAAGTAAATTTTGGATTTATTCAGCATAAAATGACTTCATCATATATAATTTCTTCCAGATACATGAATCTTAACTGTATGGCTATTTTGTCTGCTGTTCTTTTCTTGAAACAAAAAAATATGTGGGTACATATTGTTTTAGCATATGGATGTTGGGATTATGCAAATAACTAGCAATTTTAAGTATAGGAAATCTTTATTATATTTCTACTATATTTGCTTGTCATTTTAAGGATGTGATTCATTAGATAAAAATGTGGTTCTTCATCTATTTTTAATTTCATTTTTATATTGTATAAAAATTATTCGTTTGACATTTGAAAAATTATTACTAAAAGAAATAACCTGATATCAAATCATTTTGCAAAAAACTTGCCTGAATTATTGGATTGTAGAAATTCCCCATGATCTACAAATGGCATAATCCCTTAGTCATGTTCACTTAAGATACCACATTCTCAGAGTTAATTTCTATCTACTTCTATTGATGTTTGTGCTTAATATAAACTAAGATCATTTCCCAGTCTTAAGCACTCAAAGTTTCCCATAAAAACAACTGTTAGAGGAAGACAGCTGATTTCTACTCAAGACACTGAATTTAAAAAAAAAACTTACACCTGATTCTGTAAACAGACTGTAAAGACATGGGTGTCTAGAGTTGATGATGGTTACTAATATTTTACACTGACAAATCAGAAAGATTGTCAATTCCATTTTAGAATAATATGATTGATTTGGGTTACTTGTATCCTATACCTCCTTGGGGAAATATTACATTTAGGGTTACATTTTCTCAAAAATAATCTGTACAAGATACTACAGAAATATGCTTTATAGATTATTTTATTATTATCATTTTGTTATTATTATTGTCCCTGTGCTAGGTCCAAAAGCTGAAAATTCCATGGTTTTGTTTTCTGAAGGAGATTACCTATGTAATCTGACTCTCTAAGTAGTTGCTGATAATTCTATGGCTGGAAAGGAAATGTTATAGGAATAGCTGATTAGAACCAATGTTATAAGTGCTAGACCTGTATATCAACCCAAGATGTTACACTGAGTAAATGTGAACTTCAACTCACCTGGAAAATTTTCAAGCTCTCTTACTCTAGTAGCCACAAAGTATTAATATATTTCTTTTACACAGTCTTAGGTCTCAGAAACAGATAGGAAACTCAGTGGCTTTGGAGTACTTGAGTTCTTCAGGCTTTTAAGGAATCGCTTTGAAACTGATACAACAAAGGCAAAATCAAATCTTTATTTAGAAAATATTTCTATTTATCAAAATGTAAGTCTGGTACATTTTAAATAATATTTAACTTTTAAATACTTATAAAAGCAGCTTGTTCAAGGTAAATAATATATAGTTCAGATACTGTGTCTGTGTGTGCATGTATTATTGTGTTTTCTAATATTTTCCTGGAAAGTAAATTCAGAATTTAGCAAAGAACATATTTTTCAAAAATCATTTGGCTCAGCTTTTAGACAGAATATTCTGAAGGCTTTGTTAAAATGGATGATAAATACAATTTAAGGTTAATATTGAAATGAAGAATATTCCTCTTCATAAATATACATATATATATGCGTAGAAAATATTTCATTTTTTTACATATATTCATTTCAGTGTCTAAAGAGTGTTCTCTTTGTTTGGCTGATGTTTGCCCAACTGGGGTCCAACTAATGGGCAAGCAACAAAATAATCAGATGGAAATTCTAACAGCACAAAGGGCTTGAGTAGGAAGATGGCCAAAGAGGATCAGACAATTAACCCCAAGAAGTTGGGTTCAGTGCCTTTATTGGAGGATTAAAGAGATAAAATAAGGTCATTTCTCTTGTATAGAAGAAGACAGAGAGGTCAAGAATTGAGAAACACAGACAGGGAAAAGAGGAGGGAAACACATGGCACTACTTTTCATTTCCTGCTCTGTGACAAAGGTCAAAATGATTGCACTTTCTGAACTTTGAAGATGTGATATTCCTTTGTGGGTATGGAGTTCCCAAAGTTGCACTCACTGAACTTTCTACAAGTAGTAATGGGTGTTTCAGAATGAATTCATAAAGCACAAAGTTTCTTGACTCTATGCTGAAAATTTCACAAACTACATATGAGAGATCTACTCTGGATCATCTACCTGACCAAAGTATACTAAGCAATATGGCCAATTTACAAACAAAAATCATCTCAAAACAGATGTCAAAAGATATCCATTACACATAAAAATAATGTATGCATATTTTCCATCAAATATAATATCTATTCAGCAATTTGTCTATATCTAAATTTAGAATAAGACATGCCTTTTTTCTATTCAACATAAGTATCTACCCACAATATCATGAAGATTACTGTTTAGTCACAGTAAAAAACAATTAACTTAACTTAATTGTTACCTTAAAAAACAATTTTTTTTCCTGCACATTATTATATTTAATCTTTAAAGCCTTCTTGGAGTCCTGCAAATCTTCTGAGTTGTTTCAAGGCATTTTTATTATTTTATTTTATTGTTGAATTTTGTTTGTTACTTACTATTTAAGCTAATATCTCTCTCTCTTTATATAATATATATTATATATAACTATATAATATATATTAATATATAATTAATATATTAATTATAATATATATAAAATAATAAATATATATATTATATAAAGAGAGAGATATATATATAGGGGAATACCTATGTCTGTAAATGTACAGATAGAGTTTATTTAATGATACCAAGGTTTATATGTTATAACTTGAATTGAAAGAAATTAATGGGTACTATATGGCCCTCAGTGACAAATGTAAATGCTCTTGCTATTTTCAAAGAGATTCTTGCATGAGTTAACACCAACACATTTTGCTATCTACATTTCTTCACTTTTTTTCTATTTCATAGCATCATCATTAAGCAAAATCCTAAGAATTATCTAACTGGATTATCTGCATTTGCAAGAGAAATTTTGAAAAATTTGGAACCATAGATTTGAAGAAAATACTTGTTCTTACCAAACTGGAATGGAAACCAAGCTTGGGAAATGTGCATATATTTGAGTTCTAGTGATGTTGAGCGTTATAAATCAAGTTTCTTCTTTGCCTTGTTTGGGATGTATGCAAACTGAGTTAATGTAGTTCATCATTTTTCACTCAGGGAAATCTTATGACTTCATTTTTAGAAATTAATTCAAATGCAATTCTCCCTTGATTGAATGACTAAGACAAAGACTTTATCATGATATGTTGTGGAGGAGAGTATAATATTGATGACTCACAAAAAGTTCAGATGAAAGCACAGATCTTATTCTACTTAGTGACTCATGTGTGACTTTCTTTCTCTGCTTACTTGCAGTAGCTCATTCTCCTCACTCAAAGGAGACCAGGGCTGAGAGACTATGAATTTAGTTTTTCTTCACTTTGAAAAAAGCACACAGAGACCCTTTTTTTAGAGAGGCTTTTCCTCAGTGCAGGGCATCACAGAGTTCTCTCATTCTCCCTTTAAATGATGAAGCTAATGTAATTATCAAGTCTCAAATCAGGTTTTTTCTATTCGATTGATTGTGGTAAAATCAGAGCACTGATTTTATGCTTCTAAATACTGTCTAGGTAATTAACAAGCTTGTTTCTATGTACAGACCAACCCTCCATCTTCTTTTTGTGGAGTGATGAGAGCCTTCTTGCCTCCCTGGCGAGTCAGTTGGCTAGTGTTTAGGTTAAGCTGTAGTCTATGGTTGTGTGTGTGTGTGTGGTGAAGGTGGTGAACAATTTATAATAGTCTTATTCAGATCAATGAACAATTTTCTGCTATTTTGACACCCTTATATTTTGGAAAACATAATTGTCAGTCTCAGAGTAAATGGTCTAATTCTTTTTTTTTTGCAATAAGATCTGACCTATTAAGAAATGATACCTAAAATGTATTTTTCTATTCTAAGAAGTAAGAGCTTAAGCAACTAGGATAGGCATATTTTTCTTGATTTTATGTCACATGGCATGATTATAAGATGAAAATATTGTATTTAAGAATGTCAGGAGGAAATGTAGTTGGCAAGCACTAAGATTCTTCTGAGGATTGTGAAGCTGTGCTTTGCATTACAGATAATATAAATAGAAAGATGATAAAATTACTCCTGTTTAGTTGTCAGGTCATGCTAACAATTACAAAACATCTTAACCTGGGAAAGTCAAATATATGCATTTAAAACTCATAATTTTTTCCTTCTGTCATGTAACAAATATACTGAATAATGCCTCTGTTTTATTATAATAATCTTATTTTGCAATATATACTAACAAGCAAATAGGCAAAGTTATTAATACTATTTAAGGTCAGACATGTTCTTAAGAAAAACAAATAACAAAGGGAAAATGTAATCTAAAAGAGTGAGCTTTATTTATATTTATTATATAATAGAGTTTCTTAACAATACTCATTGTCATAGCATAAAATCCCACCAAATAATGGGAAGTTTGAATGGCATGGGAAGTAGCTTCTAGTAATAGATACAGAAATATGCAAATAAACTAAATCCAAGTGTATGCTAATTGGCCAACACACCTCTCATTTAACCAACAGTGAGCTATTCCACACTATCTGGAAATCAAATGGATGACTATGTAGATGTAAATGCATCTGTATATTAATTTTCCAATAACAGACAATTTTGAACAAACAGAAATTTGGAAAAATAAACAAGCATAAGGGCAGAATGATATTTTGTGTGTGATTTTTAATAAGTAGTTTTTTTTGTATTTAGATGCTGTGCAATTTCATCAACCACACAAAGCATAACAAAAGTAAACTTTGATTAAGATTTCCTACACATAACGAGCTTTGGTGTCACTAAAAACAATTCATTCTCTTCCTAACAACTAACCACACTGTTACAAGGGCAAAACATCGACAGTGTGTGTTTTACTAAAAAGAAATTCTATGTTTTTTCTGAGGCATTATCAATCCTAAGAGTATCACAGGTATTTATTCACACAATGTTTACTAGATTTGTGCATGCACACATATTTTTTTCTCACAAGAGAGTGTAAAGAAATTGTTGGGTCACAGTAGAATAGATAAATAATATTATGATTTGCCCATCTTAATATCTGCAATATATTCATAGAATATAGAGCTTAAATGGTTCATAAGTATACTTTAATAAAATCTGTAAATTATACATAAGAAAACTGCAACTAAGGAACTTGCCTCCTGCCACATTATAAGCTATATCTGGATTTTTTTAATTGGAATTTTTAACCTTTGAGCAACATATAGGACATTTGAATGGAAATAGAAACAAATTTCTTCTGTTAAAAACTAACATTTTTTTCTAAGATCAGGTATACTGAAACTCTGGGCATAATTGACAAAGCAATAGTCTTCTCCAATTTTCTTCTAAATATGTTCAAATTTCATCTTGAAGAATACCAATAAATATGAAAATTGTATGAACTTAATTATTTGCTATATTAAATATTGAAATTTGATTTCAAAAGACATGATAATACTTTAAGATATTTTCCCTTTTTGCCGAGCTCTTCACACAGTGGTCACACACGTTCTTGTGATTTCAACCACGGAGCAGAAATCAGAGAGAGCATCCAAATAGTACTGTGGGTGTGAATTGCTCAAAATGAGTTGGTAGGAAGAAAAGAAGATGTATTACCATAGTTAGAATTGTTTAAGAATTTCATCTTTCTTGTCTCTTATTCATAATTTTGATCACCTCTTTACAAGAAGCTTTTGTGCTGGAGTGTGGTAATTCTAACTTGTTACATAGACAATGCTTTAGAAATGATAGCAGTGCTGCTGCAGACAATATAGTTACTGGTATTCATTTTATTAATATATATCCATTCATGACAAGATCACTGAAATACTGCTACTATGAATAAACATAGTAAGAAATGTGGGCCTTCATTAAATGTCAATGTAAAATGTTCTTCCATTAGGTGAGTTGTAGATATGTATTTGGTACACTAACAATGTTTGTAAGGATAATTAATGACTACTGGTACTTGTATCATACAGAAATTTGAAAGCATCAAGTGATTTTTAAATGACACTCACATTGTGACAAGTGGACTAAAGGAATATTTACTTTCAAATTGCTTAAATATCAAGGGCAAACTGGCTGGCAGATGACACAACAGATGTTGATACCAGTCCTCTCTTCTTCCTTCCAACCCAGAATTTTCACAGCAATTGGAGGTCTGAGGGTGCTGAAATAGTTCAATCGATAGTTAGACCCTGTCTCTAGCAGTTAGATACAAATTACTTCTTATAAGAAGAAATGTAAGAAAATGTATATTTATCCAAATGTTTATTGGAAATAACTTTTCTGTTTGGGGAGAACTGGTAGAGATCCCATAGATTTTAGCACTGCTTAATATATTGGCTTAAGAATAAAATATTAGCACTTACCATCATATTCATAGGTTAAGTCTGAAAACATAGTGTCTTTGCTTACACAAATACTTTTAAAAGAGGGTAATTACTGACCAGTGGCTAAGAAGACCTGTCTTCAGAGGTTATGCCTAAGCCTCTTGAAGATTCTCCATGTAAACAAGTCAGACTGCATCGCTCATTATCCTCCTTTGTTTACTTAGAAAAAGGTTTAAACTATTTAACTAGAGGATTACCCATACTTTAACTCTATTGAAAAAGATTAATTGATATTTTCCTGTTGGAGGTTTTACCACTTGGTTTGGCTTCCACTTTGCTATTGTCATTGATGCTGTGATCAACAGACCAAAGTTGCTTAAAGGTTATTCGAATTTCACAGCTTAACAGTACTCAAACTAATTCTACTTTTTTTTCCTTAGTAATGAACCTTGGGTTCTAAAGGCTGTTAATTTATTGTTTGAAAAGAATGTTTTAAATTTTACTTGTCTGAATAGATAATTTATGACTAATATCTGTATATTTTGGACAATATTATTAACTGTATTATAGATAAAGTAGAGCATCCACTCAAAATAGGTTATTAATTAGCACACAGAGGCAAATTTCTATGAAACATTGAAAATAATGTATTTTCCACTATAATATATGTAGAAGGTTTTGGAACATAATTTAAACATCTTACCATCTTCATGGTAGCACAATATAAAAAACAAGACTCCCACCATTTTGAGATACAATTCTGTGATAAAAATCTTTACAAAATTTTTTCCCCAAAATGTGTGTATTATGGACATATGGCTGCATATTTGGATAACACCATTTGCATTTTTCAAACTTGCATTTTTTTTAAAGCACTAGCTTGGCTTTTGCTGTCAGAATGGCAAACTGCTAGTATATTCATCTGAAATTCTTAATTTAACTCTTTGTCACTTTAACATTTTATGTAATGTTAATATGTTCACCTTTTCTTAAAAAAGTAACCTAACATGTTAGAGGCAGTAAAACAAGAAATACTTTTCAAACCATGAAGTTTAATAATAGGAAGAATCACATCATAGTGTGAAAAAAAGGATAGTGTCAAAATCTGATCTTAGAAGAAAGTGCTTTAAAAATTACTGGGGGAAAAAAACGTGCTACAGTGATTTTACTTCAGATTAATTCCCTGGAAGGATTTGTGATTTTTATAGATTTCTAGGGTTATTTTGTCAAAGCAGTTTCAGTTCCTGAACATTTAAACATAGAACACTAGAAAAAAAAAAAAGAAAGAAAAAAGGTGGTGATGAGTGAAAATTCAGATAAAAACAATGTCGACATCAGTAATTCATGGAGAGTGTACTTTCAAGGAAAATTCAACTTTATTTGCTGCACGTCTTTAAGTTTCTTTATGATATATTTTTGATGTTAAAGAATGTGACATCTTGTGCACGTGGCTTCGCCACATCATTTTAAGACATACTGCTTGTTCCAATATTGTCTGTCCTCATAAAAAAGCAATCTTATTTATGGGAGTCAGATACCAACTTATGGTTGAATAATTTACCTGTCTCATGTAATTTATACATATCAAAAATTATGTTATCAAAGAACATGTTTCTACTTGATTACGTTTCATATAAATTATGCCTTCAAACTGACATTACCAATAATTTTTAAATTTTCAGATAACTACCATACAGGTCCATGCTATATCTTCTATATATGTTAAAATATGCACTATTTTAAATTTTGCAATATTGTGCATATATTTGGACATATTGCAGACATATTTGGACATATTGTGGACATATTTGGAATATTTCAGTTTTTCTCTTAATTGACATACTATATGGCTACTTACATTCCCAAGCCACTTCAATCTGCTTTTTTCAAATTATGTTTTTGCAATGTGTTTATCTAATTATTACTTATTTATTAGTTTCAGCAGAAGTATTTAATTAATTAGCATCTGATGCAAAGATAAAAGTAAATAGCAGCACAGAAATTGTGCCATTGAAAAGGTACAAATTTTATTGGTCCTAATGCTAGCAAATGTAGTTAGCCTTATTGATTTAGTTGAGTACATTAAAATAACATAATAAAAATATTTTACCACAAGGCAATATAATATGACCACTGGGTCAGCTATTTTGGCCTACAAAACTTAAATGCATAGCCTCACATTGAGCATATTGATTCTTTTAAATAGTCATACTAAAATAAACATAACATCATCACTATCACTTCAAGCCTGAGTAGTCAGGTTAGGTGATTAGAGAGTAGGAATGTAATCAGTAGAAGTACTCTGAAAGATAATCCTTCTTTATTCTCTTCCTTTAAAACACACAGAGAGAAACTATGGAATAGCAGTACTTGTTCAACTAGATGTTACATAATCTGTGCTCAATGATTAAGTACTGACACGTAAGTGACCATCTATCTTTTAAATATCGATGTCATGTACATTCAATTGCCACAGCTGAGATGGTTCTTAGAACAGATTTAATAAAGTAAAAATATATGTGAGAAAATCTCTTTAAGAATTATTTATTAAATCCCTCAACATGTATATTTTCATTATTCAATGTGTGGCAGACAAAGATGCCAGGCTTTAGGTAAACAATGCTGAGTGAAAAGATGCTAGCGTGCCCAGTTTAAAACTAAAGTACTTATTTTACAGTCATTTGCACAAATTATTACCTATTGACATACAATCTGAAAAAAATTAAGGTCAACACAGAAGTATAGAACTAATATAAGTATCTGTAGTGTCACCACCTACTTGGTCTTCACTCTAGTTTCAACATTGTTGTGGAAAAAAACAAGACCACAAGCCACCTTTGGAAGATGATAAAACATGATCATATTCTAATAATATATTTTTAAATCAAATGTAGTTAATCCAGCTATTAAAAGGCATAACTTAAACAGAAGGAACACAAGACTTAAACAAAGCAGAAGACAGCTGTCCAGAAATCATCCATTGCTAAAGCACACAGATTGTGATTAAATTTTAATGTGGCTTTTAAGCAAAGATTTTGCTTATCAGAGAGAAAGAATCACAGAGAAAATATTGTTATTGATTTCATCATTTTAAATGTAACTGATCTGTTAAATAATTTTTCTTGCTTTCAGACCACTTTTTAAAGTGACAGCATATGCTGGGCAGATCATTAGAGGCTATGTTCATTTAAAATTCTAAGGCAAAAGCATAAATTGTTCTCCTATGCACTCAAAGTCACATCTGTTGAAAACAAAACATAGCATTCAATCCATTGAATAAAAACAAAACACAAGAGTAGAATAGGGTAGCCAAATCATGTAAATTAAATGGTCTTGAAAATGATATTTTTATTGATTTTTTTCAGGGAACCTGGTCTTTGGAATTAATATACATTGATTACCTTTTATGTAGCCTAAAGTCACAATAAGGCAAATGGATCAACTAGAAACATCATACCAGTTTTAGAGTCAGGGAATAGAAGTAGGCTACAACTATTTTTTAGCAAATAGAAGGCCACCTATGTATTTCTAGATACAGATATTTATGTTTCTTCAAAAATTAATTATTAAAAATGGTAAATCACTATAATTATTCCTTATGCTCCAGTAGACCAGAATTATTTAACAACGTGGGAGACTGTGAAGGTCAAGAAAGCAACATTAGTTTGGCCTCTGGATATCATTCAAAATTAAGTATTTAAAAATAGATTTTAAATTTAAGAACTAGATTTCAAATTTAAGAAATTTAATTTTAAAATGAAGAAGTACAATTCAAATTTAAGAAATAAAATAGAGTTTAAATTTAAGTAAGCTATATAAGTTTAACTATAGTTACTAAGCTGGCAAATGAATGTTGAATGTCACCTAGGTACTAGATATTAAAATAGGTAAAACAGGTACCACCAGTACACGTATATATGTTCATATGTTCTCATAATAAATGTGAATGTATGTTCTTGCATGTAAGGCATAGATACTGACTTAAACTTTCTTTAATGTGTATTAATAAGCAGATTATGGTCAATATGAAGTTAACTAAAACATCCATATAATGCAGTATATATTTCATGAAAAGTCTAAATTTTCCTACTTTTAGGAATATAAGATACTCCTTTAAAACTAAATGAAATTAGTAAGTACTATTACACACTCATTCACATTTGATTTAGTGTTGATTTACTTTATTATTGGCAACAGAAGAATCAAGCTAGTAAATACTATTTCTATGTGTCCCAAGCAGCTGAAAGTAGAGAGTAGATGAATTTATACATACAGATATGGATATAGGGGATAATTGATTGATCTTATCACTTTTAATCATGTGAAAACTAGACCATCAGTAAATGAAAGAACATGTTTTGCATATTCTTATTTATGCTCTCAATTAACAGAAGTCTACAAAAGCACATAATCTTGACATTCATGAAGTTTAAAAACTTTTATCTCCTACAAATAGCATCTGTGTTGATTTATCTCAGGTAGTTAGTATAATCTGACTATTATTAAGTCATTAAGATTAAAAATTTATTGATGATTAGGCAAATTCTCATTTCCAAACAATCATTTTGTTTCTTGATTAACCTACACCAATCAAATCCACTTAATACCCAACATAGAACACAATCCAAAAGCCATATGTTGTTTGTTATTTTTATTTTTTGGTTGGAAAGGGAAACTGGAGGAAAAAAACCATTAGTTATATCTTCAATTTTGAAACAAAAGTCAATGTGGTTTAAGTTTTATCAAGAGTGAAATTCTTGGTTAATATATTTCTGACATTGACATAAATAAATTCATTGTTGTCAGTGATATTAGGTATTTTGTGTTTTCTAGTAACCATAGTTATGTAGTATGTGCTTCATTTGATCTTATATAGAAAGAAACAGTTCTGTTTAAATTTTGGAAATTCCAATCCCCCCAATTTTTCATGTCATTAATGTGGCCATGTAAGGCAGTCTTTTTACCATCAAATTCTGTTAAATTTAACAACTGATCAATAATTAAGTAGTTAAATGTTGTTTTTCTATAGGTTTAAATTTAAAACAAACATTCTTAATAATAGGAGCCATGCACAGATTAAAATAGAATGAAATAATTTATAATGGCTAATTTAAATACAGCACTAAAACAAATTACTCTCTGTTTAGGAAAATCTTCCAGAGGACTGCAAATCCTTGGTATCTGAAAAGATGGTGCTTAAAGCTAATGTCTATGAAACTGGTATTGGCAGAAGCCAAAAGGGAATGCTGCTCACCATTTTCCTAACTCCACGATCAGCCTGTGCAGGGTGATCTCATCAAATGGTCCTTCTGAGCTCAAAGTGAAAGCAAATGCTTGGAGTAATATCATTGGAGTATTTTTCCCTTGGCACTGTCTTTCTTTTTAGCTGGTTTCCAGTGTATGTACTAGAAAATTGAAGCCCATATAATTTGATGAGGCATTGCCAATAATAATGATGCCTAATACTTTTGAACAGTTTCTATGTGTAATATGCTGAACTGATGTTAATTCATTTTATCCTCAAAACTTAAAAGTTGTCCTATTTTGACCTTATTCTCATTGCTGGGACATTAATCGTGTCAGCATGTGACACTTCCAATTTCAATATTAAATGGTTATTTTCAAGGACTAAAAAAAAACAAGCCAAACAGACTTTTGATCATGAACTTGGGGGTTTGACATGTTTGTGTAAGAATCTCTGTGCCATTGCTACTTTCATGATCTATAGCACCTTAGCCTTCTTATGTATCAACTACCTCATTTGAAAAAAAGGGGTGTAAAAGCTGAGCATGGTGGCAGATTCCTGTAGTCCTAACTTCTCAGGAGGCTGAGGCAAGGAGGATCACAAGTTTGAGGCCAGTCTGGGCAAAATGGGGACACCTAGTCTCTTATAAAAGAACATAAGGTGGCTGGGAGTGTAATTCATGGACAGAGTGCATGCTTAGCATCCTCAAGTCCCTGGGTTCAGTTCTCAGCACTGAAAAAGAAAGAAAAGAGAACTATGAAAATAATGGAAGAAAACATTTGAAGATACAGGCACAGGCAACAACTTTCTTAATAGGACTCCAATAGCTCAGGAAATAATAGCAAGGGTTGACAAACTAAGTTGCATCAAATTAAAAAGCTTCTATGGGGTCAAATGTAGTGGTTCACAACAATAATTCCAGGTATTCAAGAGGCAGAGATCAGGAGGATTGTAATTTGAGGCTGGCCTGGGCAAAAAGTTAGAGACACTATCCCAACAACAAACTGGGCTCGGTGGTACATATACATAATCCAAGCTATCTGGGAGGAATAGGTAGGAAGATTAAGGTCTGAGGCCAGCTGTAGGCAAAAAGGCAAAGCCGTATCTGAAAAATAACTAAACCATGAAAGTTTTGGGTGTAGCTCAAGTGATATAGTACAAAGGACACAGAGAGTGAGGTCAGCCTACAGAATGAGAGAAAAATCTTTACCAGCTATTCATCTGACAGAGGATTAATATCCAGAATACATAAAGAACTCAAAAAATTATGCACCAAAAGAGCAAATAATCTAATCAATAAATCAACAAATGAATTGTACAGAGAGCTCTCAAAAGAAGTACAAAAGGGGAAATGTTCAATGTCTTTGGCCATCAGGATAATGAAAATAAAAGCAACACTGAGATTCCAGAAAACAAGCAACAAATGCTGGTAAAGACTGTAAATAATTGAGGGAGGGGGGATGTGTGTGTGAAGGAACTCTGATTCACTGTTGAAAAGAATGTAAATCAGTGCAGCCACTATGGAAGACAGTATAGAGGTTCCTCAAAAAAATGAAAGTGGAACTACCTTATGACTGAACTATACCACTCCTGGGTACATACACAAAGAAATCAAAGTCAGCACACAGTAGAGACACCTGCACACCTGTATGCATTACAGAACTATTCACAATAGACAAGGTATACAGTCAACGCAGGTGCCTTTCAAGAGATAAATGAATAAAGAAAGTATGATATTTACACACTCACACACAAATGGAGTTTTGTTCAGCCATAAAGAACAAAATTATGACATGTGCAGGAAAGTGGATGGAACTGAAGATCATGTTAAGTGAAAAAGGCCAGACTCAGAAAGACAAATATCACATTTTCTCTTATATGTGGAATCTCCATTAAAAAAACAAACAAACATGAAGTAGAACAGGGACTATTTGGGGAAAGAGGAATAAGAGAAGGTAATGTAGAGTATAATCAAACTACATTGTATATATATATGGCATGTCATAATAACACCCATTATTTTGTACAATTATACACTAATTTTAAAAATGAATGGAAAATAGGTAATTGTAGGTACCACAAAAGAAAGAAGGAAAAAATGAGGAAGCTCTTTCTCTTTAGTTTCTGACAAAGAAAGTCTCATAGGTAAACTGTTAAGTGAAAAAAAAACTAGATGAAGAACAGTATGCTTCCTTTCCTGTTTTTAAAAAAGTTGCTAAGAAGGCAGGAGTGGTGGTGTGTGCCTAAAGAGGCAGCTACTCAGAAGGCTGAGGCTAGAGGATCCTTTACCATCAGACTGGTCAATGTGGTGAGGCCTCATCTCAAAAAAGAAAAATGGAAAGAGGTACTATGAACTCCCTGTCTTTGAATTTTCTTTCATATGCAGAAAAATCTCTTATATGACATGAGAAAATCTAATACTGATATATAGGTGGTGGTTGGTAAGAACAGGTTAGATTGGTTGGTATCTAATACATCTACATATATTTAATTCAACAAGTTTTTATTTTTAAAACATGTGAATGTTCTGCCATATTAAAAAATAAACAGTTAAAATGACTTTATAAAAAAATAAAATGGGCAGGAACATATCCCGAAAAATCTTTGATAGAATTTAATGAGAAAACATTCTAAAAGTATTCAATATGGGTGCCTGTCAGGTAAGTACCAAATATAAGAAAACTATTAATAACATTAATAAAATGTCATAGCACAAATTGGCAGAAGAATATGGTGTTCTCTAATGCTTACCTCTTTTTGCACTTACAAAATATTTTGTTTGTGGGGGATTATTTGCCCAGGAAGAATGAAACTGATAGCTTAACAGGAAGTCAAGCCCTTCAGAGTGGCTCCCAGGCCAAACTACAATAATATCATGTTAGAAAATTAACATATAGACCTGCTGCAGTTCCTAAGCTGACACTTCAGAAATTAACATTTCTCCAATGACCATAGTGCAATGATTCAGATGAAAAGTTTTAATGAAATTTTCATTGTTTTTATTCTGGATTGTTGTATTTATTATTGGTATCTGGCATTATCTTCAGTCAGTGTGAAGGCCTCCTTTTGAAAAGCAGACAGATTTCCTTTCTACCATTTTACCATGCATTTGGGATTTATAGAAATTCTCTTTATAAAAGAGAAAGCTCTTTACCAATATCCATGTTTGCGGATCTAGAAACTATTTTAAGTGTGACAAATATCATTTTTACATATCTTTCAGAAACGATTTCAGTAGGCATTTTTTTTTTTTGGTTGCTAGGACCTTAATCTTTTTCTCTTTCCTTATTATGAAGATTATTGAAAAAAGAGCTGGTCTTAGCTTTAAATAGGATTTGCTTATATTTTTGAAAGCTAATACTTTATATTGTGCTAAATGATAGTGCTCTTTAAAATTGGATGTGTTATGCTGTAAATAAGGTTAAAATGACAAAGAATCAAGAGTTTAGAAATCCCAGGGTCTTGTTACATTAATCTCAGGTCAGATACTGTTTTATGAGAGAGCATAGTAGTTTAATGGGCATTTGTCAATTTAAATTAAATTACAACTTTGGAGACAGTAACTTGCAAACTTAAAACAGTCATATGATATTATGAATTACATCTTACACACATTAAGAGATCTCAAAGCAAGGAAACCAAAGATAGAAAATACTGGTTCACATTTCAAACCACAATAAGTGTGAATATAGCCTCAATTTAATAAAAATGCATAATGCAACTTTGCTTGGGTTAAATGTCTTGCAATTGCTCTTGGAATGAGCACTTGTTTTCCCATTATTGGCCACTTTATTGACTCACCCAATAGTTTTCTCATTTAAAGATCACTTTATAGTATTGGGTGCTCTTCATCTGAGTGATATGTTCTACTGCTGCCTGGTTCAACAACACAACAGTTTACATATTTCTGAACTTGATCTGAAAACTGATTTAAAAATCCATATAGAAAATCCAATTTCCCTGAAAATATATACACACAAGTCTGCTCAGAGGTGGCTAAAATAAAATAAATTTCATTTTAGGAGACAGGAAGGAAGCTGAGACAAGAAAGTAAAGATTCTGAAGTAAATGGGTACTTGCCCTGACCAAGATCAAAACCCACTTCTCCCCAGAGAATACTGGAAGAGGGCATGGACGACCAGCATTGGAAAAGGAGGCTTTACTTTCTAGTGGACAGCATTAAATATTCAGCAAAAGACGGAATCAGTTACATGACTCTCCTTGTTTCTCATGTATCAACTGACAGGTGCTGTAAACATACATAGACAAACATGGTCCTGTGCTTTCAGGGCTGCCGTGTCCAGGGGAAGACAAGCTGTAACCTTCTCATGTGCATATTGAGGACTCTGTAGCCACACTATGCTCAGACTGGAGAGTGAGCTCGCCATTTCCACTCTGGTTCTCAAGGAAATCTACTCAGAGATGATTTCATTCCAGCAACACGCTAGTGACATAGAACAATCTTGTTTTCATTCTGGAGACTTGACTGGGGACTTGACTGAAACCCTTATGAGTGCTTTTGAAACACTAGTAGCAGAAAGAATCTTGTCCTCCGAATGCCTGGCTTGCTGGAAGCAAACCACTAATCCCCATCTTCTTGATTTCACTGAGGGTAGAATCACAGCAAACAGGGAGAAAGAGCTGACCTTGGCTTTGACATCAGAACCAGCGTTTAAAACATCCTCTCATTCATGTTTAAGGATGTCATGGTAAATAAGTTATGTCTGTTTACACTAAAGACTGAGTCTCCCTTTTCTTCAGTATAGGCAGTAATTTGGCTGAGATCTTGTGATTCTGTGATACTATCTCACACTACCTTTTTTCTCACTTGAATTGTACTTTTGGCTGTCATTTGCGCTTTTGAATAAAGGTTTACGTTAGTAGAGGATATCATAATAGCATATCTCCTTTTCCTGAGTTGATATACAAATCAAAAAGAAAGGATAAGGCCAAGACTCCCTTTGTCCTTAGAAAAGTATGCCATCTGCATTTAGCTTATGATATTCGGCTGGGAACAAAATTCTAGCATAAGGATGTCGTTAATACAACCCTCAAGTTAAACTGTAAATTCAAAGTACTTTAAATGCCTTATAATAGTCAAAGCCAGTAAAATCGACCCTGTATATTTTTATTTCATCTCTGTTGGATCATATGATATTTAATAATTGGTTCTGGCACCTCGTTGCAAATTATTATAACTTTGAGATTCAACAGTCCTATTGAACATATGGGCAGCACAGGCTCTGAACATATATATGATACAGCCTCTCAAGAGGACCTTCTGTCTTGTTTTCCTTAGCTTGGAAGGGTCAGGTAAATTTTGTTGTGTCGTCATGTGCTAAGATTCCTCAATCTCTGTTTTGCAGGGTAAATGCTTAATGGGACTGTTTTTTTTTTTTTTAACTGTGAAAACTTGCCTTGCAAAGCCAAAAGAGAAATTTATGCATCTGGGATGCAGTTTTATTGGGCTCTTACTAAAGCAGTTATAAAGCTATTCCAGCATCAGTGCACAAGTATTCACCAAGCCAAAACAGATTCTATTACTCAATGCTACATGATGTCCTGGTTTAGCTTCAAAGTACAAGATTTTTAGGAGTCAGGAGGCCTTCTTGTGCTATTGAAAGTGTCTGATAAGTCTTCATTAATCCCGGAGATGCTGAAAAGTTGGCAATAAAATACAGCTGACCCCAAGAAACCTTTCATACAGTTAGACATCCTCCCATCAACATTTTTCCACTCTACTCACAATAACACCCTGAGACAATATTAGGAAAAGCATTTCCAACCCACGCCCCATTAAGGTTATTTTCAACATCCCTGCTGTTTTGCCTCCATACCTAGCCTGTGTGTCTTGATTTGCTCTTGTATTATTTCACATTAATTGCCATATTGTTTATTGCCACTTTCAAAAATACTATAATATGGGCACAGTGGCAATAATTACATAGTAAGTTGTCATTCAAAAGAGATGTCAAGATGGACAGTGGTGGGTGGGGTAGGCAGAAGTTTATGATTTATACCTTATGTTGACATTGTGCAACAGAGCTGGTTCAATTTCTCTTGATTTCACTGTAATATCTAGTACTAATCTCTCCTTGTGTGTTACATAATTAGTCATTATGAAGACTACTAAACTAAAAATTTCCTGAGGGTTGGGGCAATTGTTAAAAGAGTTTTTTTAAACACTGGTATTTACACTGCTACTGAAATATTACATCTTTAAAAATGGTAAATCAGTGGACAGAAAGTAGCCATATGCAATGTCCATGACTAACTCATTACAAAAACAAATACCTTTTAAATAATTCTTGTACATAAATATCTTGTGTACCTATACTTGTGTACATGTGTATTCATTCAACATGACAATAAAAATCGTTTTGAAGTTGGGTGTGGTGTGTACGCCCATAATCTCAATAGGCAGGATGCTGAGGCAGGAGGATCACCAGTTTCAGGCCAAACTGGACTACACAGAGAGATCCTGTATCAAACAACCAGATCGAACAAAAAAATGAAAAAAACCCACATATTTTAAGACTCTGGAATGTGATTCCCCTACCCTTTGTTGTAAAATTCTATCTCTCACTGAACCATCCTACACTCATACATTAAGCTGATATTGAGGACCTTCGGTTGTCATTTAGTCAAGACATATATCAAGAATCATCCCAACCCTGGTGAGCAAGTCAGAGTCATGACTGACCCTGGCTGAGGATCATGAAGCTGAAGTTCCTTTACATTAGAGAGCTGAAAATATCTTTTGCTACTGCCGATTTGCTTCGCCTCATGGATTGCTTGCTTGACATCACGGAAGCCAGTAGGTGGAGTGCTTGCTAACAGTAATTGAATATACAGAACTTGAACTTAAAATAAGTGGAAGCCACTTTTCTTGTTATAAACTGCTAAAACCATATTTACACTGAACTCTTTCTATGGATATAATTATTTGAAAAAAGTCTTACCAGTGCAGAGTTGAGATAAATTCAGGCCTAGAGTTACATTGTAGAACACACAGGCAAATTGTGCCCAAGAAGATCAACACATCATATGGTAAAAACCTTATGTATAAGGACACTTTCCTAAATATTCAACTGAATTTCATTTGGTAAATAGACCTAAGTCTCTCTTTTTAAGAGCAGGCTTAGGATAAACTACTTCTGATGAACATATATGATAAAGCTTCTGTGACAGAAGATTATGTGTATTGAACATCATAGTAAACTCAGCACCTTTGAAAAGAAGAGTTGCAAGAGATACCTCCAAAATAAAGTGTAACTTTCCCCAAAGACTGCCTTGTTTTCCTTTAAAAGCAGGCTTTCGAATGTATTTAAATGCTGCAGCTTGAGACTTGCTAACTACATCACTCTATATCTATCTATATCACACCTAAAGATGTTAAAGCAACATTTAGAACTCCAAGGAGAAAACAAGCAACAGAATTTAGAAAGCAGGAACCACATGGAAATAAGAAAAGTCTTCAGTCGTTTTTTAAGAATGTGAGTTATATGATGTGAACTACAAGAAAATGCAAAAGTTTAAAACAGAATCTCTTGTTCCATATCAGGAATACTTACATATCTGATTCCGTGGTGTGCAAGTACTGCAGATCTGTGTGGCTTGGAAATACATTTCATCCAAAGGGCTGTAGCTCAAATAAATGCATAACACACAATGAGAAACGCTTCCGAAATAGTGACCACTTCTCCTTTATTTAACTTTCAGATTATTAAAATTATTAATTCATTTAAAAATCATTTCTATCAGGACATGGTTGATTATTTTTTCCTAATTTTGCGTCATGTTCTTCACTCCTACTAAATTTTGAGTATATCTGGGTTTAAAGTATGTGACTTTTTTAGCTTTGGTTTGGAAGTGGAGAAATAGAGGAGAACAGTCTGCACTGTTAAGCCAAGTTAACCAGCCAAAGCCTTATGTGATAAATAACTATTTAAAGCATTCGATAGCTTTATTCAAACCATCACTACTTGCCACTCTTTGCCTTTTTAAGCAAAGAACCAAATGGAACATCCCTCAGGCCACAAAAGAGAAAAAAATAGATATTTCTAATTTAAGTTAAAATTTAAAATGTTATGTTTTCCATTTCTTACATGAAGAAAGATGTTCATTTTTATGAAAGGTCTTAACACAGATCATGAAATTTGGCCAGTAGATTAAATATGACAAGCCGTGAATATAAAATAATTTAGATCCCTTGGTCAAGAAAGAGAACTTTTGGGAAATTATTTCTTATTTATTATTTTGGAGAAATCGTATAAATACTGGTATATTTGAACTCCACGGCAAATTGCATGAGCATAGTTAGGCATTCCCAACATGCCTGCGAAGGTATTCCATGACAGAATGAATATCTTTATCTAAATCTTCTTCCACCCTCATTTCTCAGGTTCTGCAAGTAGCCCTGTTCATGGACACACAGTACATTTTTTTTTGTTCTTCTCATTTAAAAAAAAATCAGCTCACTTATTTTTGGGTAGTTGGTCATGTTCTCTTGTTTTGCTCGCTTCATAAGTTATTTTCCCTTACATTTTGAGCCATGTCATTTTCAGGCAGTGCTCATCCCTTGCTATTGGGTAGGCAACGGACTTTACTGAGAAACAGAGAAGTGTTAGCCACTGCTGTCATCGAGATTATATTCCTTCTTAATAGAAGCTGTTGATAGATGCTGAACAGCTCCACAGTTAAGAGTGTTGACTTACAGAATGAAACCTTTTGCATACAAACACAGCAAAATATTTTGGCGAAAAGTAATTATGAGAAATAGTAAATTAGTTAACTACGTTTCAGCATGAAGTTTGAGTTACCCTTGCCCATTCTTGTTCCAAATCCATGTGAAATCAGCAATTCAGGTTAATGATGTCACAACATTTGTCAGGCTACAAGCACTGAGGAGAACACTCTGGATTGCGTGAGATTCCACTCCTCTCTCTCTCTCTACGCACAAACAGCCCATCTGTTTCACTCATACGGAAACTTATCTTTGTTACATTATTCTATTATCATCATGGTTGTTCTTTACAATTGGTCCTTAACTTTAGATTGTATTTTGGAAATCAGGTTTTCAAAAACTCCCAGATCTTGTTGGCCAATTTAAAATGTTGATAAAATATATCCTTGAAACAGCTCATCTTACTAAAGAGCTCAAATGATATATATTTTCACTTACTTCCTAGAGGGTAACCTTTTGTGAAATACAGATAGCCCACTTTAAAAAAAAAAA
>NC_133388.1:75888163-76010663 GCF_047511655.1 Castor canadensis
CATAATTAAAATACTCAAACTAGAGAACAAAGAAAGGATACAGAAAGGTGTAAGAGAAAAATGCCTGCTTACATACAAAGGTAAATGCATAAGAATCACCTCAGAACTCTCAGCACAAACCCTAAAATCCAGGAAAGAATGGCACATTATAATTCAGTCTCTGAGACAGAATAAATGCCTATCAAGAATACTACATCCAGCAGAGCTGTCCTTCTGTCTTGATGGAGAAATAAGGACCTTACAGGATGAGGATAAGCTGAAACAGTTCATGTCCACCAAGCTTGCATTACAAAGGTTACTCAAGGGAATAATTCATATGGATGAAGATCAACAACCATTACAAATAATGAATAAAATTCAAAAGGGGAATTGATGAACCCACAAGAGTTAGCAAAGTAGCAATCATGACCAACTCAGTAAACCAGCAAAACCTGAAGATGAACAAAGCCCAAAGTAAAAAAGCAATCAATGTGAGACTCAATCTGGAAAAAAAGCAATAGAAACAGGAATAGTAAACACATCTCAATCATAACACTAAATGTAAATGGACTTAATTCTCCAATCAAAAAACATGAATTATTTGATTGGATCAAAAAGCAAGATATGACAATACGTTGTCTGCAAGAAACACACCTCACAACAAAAGGCACACACAAACTAAAACTGAAAGGTTGGAAAAAACATTTACCAGGTATAGGGAAACTGAAAGGAAGCAGAAGTAACTTCTCAAGTTAGACAAAGAAGATTGTATGCAAAAATTAGTCAGAAAAAAAAAAGGTCACTACAAACTAATAAAGGGATCAATCCAACAAGAAGATAAAACAATTCCAACTATAGATGCACCAAACACCAGTGCCTCCAAGTTCATAAAACAAACAATTCTGAGCTTAACGGAAGAGATTGATCCAGATACAATGATAGTGGGAGATCTAAACTTCCCACTGTCTTCAATAGACAGAATATCCTGGTCAAAATTCAGCAAAGATATCCTAGAACTGAAGAATACTGTGAATGAAATAGATTTAACAGACATTTGTAGACTATTCCATCATACAGCAGCTGATTACCCATTTTTCTCAGCAACCCATGGAACTTTCTCCAAAATAGATCACATCCTAAGTCACAAAGCAAACCACACAAATACACAAATACTGAAATAATCTCCTTTGTCCTAACAGTCCTTCATGGAATAAAATAAGAAATCACTAGCAAGGCAAACCACAAAAAAACACTAAAACTCATGGAGATTGAACAACACACTTTTAATCAACCAATGGTTCATTGAAGAAATTAGGAAAGACATTTAAAAATTCCTAGATTCACTGAAAATGATGACATAACTTACCAGAACCTGTGTGACAAAACAAAGGCAGTCTTTTTTTTTATGATTAGTTTACTTTTTATTTGCCATTTGTGCTTTTTTTTTTTACTATCAGCATGAAAATTTAACAAAAATATACTTCTGCATATTGCAAAGTCAGTCTTAAGAGGGAATTTTATAGTCATGAGTGCCCACATCAGAAATTAGAGATATCTCAATGAATAATCTGATGATGGACCTCAAATTCTTAGAAAAACAAGAGCAAGTCAACCCACAAAGTAATAGATGGAAAGACATTATAAAAATCAGGGCAAAAATCAGTGAACAAGGGACCAAAAGAAAGGTACAATAAGTGAATCAATGACACAAAAAAAAGTTAGTTCTTTGAAAAAATAAACAAGATCAACAAACCTCTAGCCAAATTAGATAAAAGAAGAAAGAAGACCAGAATTAAGAAAATCAGAGATGAAAGGGGGGATATTATAGCAGACACCTATGAAATTTAGTAGATCATATGGGAATATTTTGATAACATACTCCAGCAAACTGGAAAATGAAGAAAAAAATAAATTTCTTGATACATATGACTCACCAAAACTGAACTAAGAGGATGTTAACAACTTAGAGTTTTAACAAACAATGAGATTGAGACAGGTATAAAGAACCTCCCAACAAAGAAAATCCAGGTCCTATAAGGAAAACTAATAGCAATGCTCCTCAAACTGTTCCAAAAAGTACAAGAAGGACAAATACTGCCACACTCATTCTTTCAAGCCCATGTTACCTTAATACCAAAGACAGGTAAGACAAATAAGAAAGTTATAGGCCAATATTGCAAAAGAACATAGATGCAAAAGCCTCAATAAAATACTAGCTAACAGAATCTAACAACACATTAAAAAGATCATACACCATGACCAAAAGATTTCATTCCAGGGATGCAAGGATGTTACAGATATGCAAATCAATAAAAGTAATACAACACATAAACAGAATCAAGGACAAAAACACAATATCATTGCAATAGGTGGAGAAAAAGCCTTTGACAAATTCAACATCATTTCATGATAAAAGCTTTGAAGAAACTAGGAATGGAAGGAATATTCCTCAACATTATAAAGACTACCTATGATATACCTATAGTCAACATAATACTAAATGGGGAAAAATTGAAACCAATTCTCTAAAATCAGGAATGAGGCAAGATTGTCCACTATCTCCCCTCTTAGTCAACATAGATCTGGAGTTCCTAGCCAGATCAGTAATGCAGGAGAAAGAAATAAAAGTGATTCAAATAGAGAAGAAAGAAGTCAAATTATCATTATTTATAGATGAAAAATCTTTTACCTGAAAGAACCAAAAAAACACTACAAAAAAAAAAAACCTCTTAGATCTCATAAACACGTTCAGCAAAGTAGGAGGGTACAAAATCAATACACAAAAATCAGTAGGATTTCTATACAATTAATACCATTCAGAATAGCTTCAAAAATTAAAATACTTAGAAATAAGTATATGAAGAAGGTGAAAGACCTATATAATGAAAATTATAAAACATTAAAGAAAGAAACCAGTGAAGACATTAGAAGTTTGAAGGATATCCCACACTCATGAATCAGCAGAATCAGTATTATGAAAATGGCTCTCCTAACAAAAGCAATCTGTATGTTCACTGCAATCCCCACTGAAATTCCAATGACATTCTTCACTGAGATAGAAAAGCCAGTTCTAAAGTTCATTTGGAAGCACAAAAGACCTTGAATAACCAAAGAAATCCTGAGTCAAAAGAGCAACACTGGAGGTATCACACACAATACTTGCCTTCAAACTATACTACACAGCCATAGTAATAATAATAATAATAATAATAATAATAAAACCCAGCATGGTACTGGCACAAAAACAGACACAAAGACCAATGGAATAGAATAGAAGACACTGACACAAACCCGTGCATCTACAGCCATTTTTTTTGATAAAGGACTCCAAAATATGCATTGGAGAAAAGGTAGCCTCTTCAACAAATGTTGCTGGATATCCGTGTACCCAGTTTCTCACCTTGTGCTACTATCAGTTCAAAGGGGATCAAAGACTTTAATGTGAGATCTGAAATGGTCAAATTGCTTCAGGAAAAAAGCAGGGAGTACACAGGTATAGGTAATAACTTTATGAAAAGCAATATAGTATCTTAGCAATCAAAAGATTGACAAATGGGATTGCATGAAACTAAAAAGCTTCTACACAGCAAAGGAAATAGATACTAGACTGAAAAGGCAGCCTATAGAATGGGAGAAAATCTTTGCCAGCTATACATCTGACAAAGGATTAACAACCAGAATATACAGGGAGCTTAAAAAAACACTAACCCAGAAAGAGTCAACAACTCACTGGATAAATGGACAAATGAAGTGCCCAGACAATTCTCAAAAGAAGAAACACAAGTGGCCAATAAATACATGAAGAAATGCCCAACATCCTTGGCCATAAAAGAGATGCAATGCGGGAGGTATCATGATACCCAACTTCAAACTATATTGCAAAGCAATAGCAATAAAAACAGCATGGTACTGGCATAAAAACAGACATGAAGGCCAGTGGAACAGAATAGAAGATCCACATATGAAGCCACACAACCATACCCACCTCATTTCTGACAAAGGAGCCAAAAACATACCATGGAGAAAAGACAACCTCTTCAACCAATGTTGCTGGGAAAAGTGGTTATCCATCTGCAAGAAACTGAAACTAGATCCGTATCTATCACCCTGTACTAGTATCAACTCAAAATGGATTAAGGACCTAAATATCAGACCTGAAACTCTGAAGTTACTATAGGAATAAGCAGGAAACACTCCGGAAGAAATAGATATAAGCAAGGACTTCCTCAATAGAACCCCAGCAGCCCAGCAACTAAGAGAAAGGATGGGCAAACGGGACTTCATAAAATTAAAAAGCTTCTGCCCAACAAAAGAAAGGTCTCTAAATTGAAGAGCCCATGTACAGAGTGGGAGAAAATATTCCCCAGCTACACATCAGACAAGGGACTGATAACCAGAATATACAGGGAACTTACGAAACTAAACTCTCCTAAAATCAATGAACCAATTAAAAATGGGGAACTGAACTTAACAGAACTTTCTCAAAAGAAGAAATTCCAATGGCAAAAAAGCACATGAAAAAATGCTAACCATCTCTAGCCATAAAGGAAACACAAATCAAAACCACACTAAGTTTCCACCTCACCCCTGTTAGAATAGCCATTATCAAAAACACCACAAACAGGTATTGGTGAGGATGCAGGGTAAAAGGAACCCTCTTACACTGTTGGTGGGAATGTAAACTAGTACAACCACTCTGGAAAAAAATTTGGAGGCTACTTAAAAAGCTAAACACTGATCTACCATTTGATCCAGCAGTACCACTCTTGGGGATATACCCAAAAGAATGTAACACAGGTTACTCCAGAGGCACCTGCACACCCATGTTTATTGCGGCACTATTCACAATAGCCAAGTTATGGAAACAGCCAAGATGCCCCACTACTGACGAATGGATTTAGAAAATGTGGTATCTGTACACAATGGAATTCTATGCAGCCATGAAGAAGAATGAAATGTTATCATTCGCCAGTAAATGGATGGAATTGGAGAACATCATTCTGAGTGAGGTTAGCCTGGCCCAAAAGACCAAAAATCGTATGTTCTCCCACATATGTGGACATTAGATCAAGGGCAAACACAACCTTGGGATTGTACTTTGAGCACATGATAAAAGCGAGAGCACACAAGGGAGGGATGAGGATAGGTAAGACACCTAAAAAATTAGTTAGCATTTGTTGCCCTTAATGCAGAGAAACTAAAGCAGATACCTTAAAAGCAACTGAGGCCAATAGGAAAAGGGGACCAGGAACTAGAGAAAAGGTGAGATCAAAAATAATTAACCTAGAAGGTAACACACACGCACAGGAAATTAATGTGAGTCAACTCCCTGTATAGCTATCCTTATCTCAACCAGCAAAAACCCTTGTTCCTTCCTATTATTGCTTATACTCTCTCTACAACAAAATTAGAAATAAGGGCAAAATAGTTTCTGTTGGGTATTGAGGGAGTGGGAGGGAGAGGGAGGGGGCAGAGTGGGGGGTAAGGGAGGGTGGGGCAGGGGGGAGAAATGACCCAAGACTTGTATGCACATATGAATAATAAAACAATAAAAAAAAAACACCAACAACATGTGTTGGTGAGGATGTGGGGAAATGGAACCCTAATGCAGTGCTGGTGGGAATGCAAGCTGGTACAACCACTCTGAAAAAAAATTTGGAGACTTCTTAAAAATCTAAACATAGACCTGCCATATGATCCAGCAATCCCACTCCTGGGGATATACCCAAAGGAATGAAACACAGGTTACTCCAGAGGTGCCTGCACACCCATGTTTATTGCAGCACTATTCACAATAGTCAAGTTATGGAAACAATCAAGATGCCCCACTATTGATGAATGGATCAAGAAAATGTGGTACTTTTATACAATGGAATTTTACTCAGCCATGAAGAAGAATGAAATCTTATCATTTGCAGGTAAATGGATGGAACTAGAGAACATCATTCTGAGCAAGGTTAGCCAGGCTCAGAAGACCAAAAATCATATATTCTCCCTCATATGCGGACTTTAGGTCTAGGGCAAATGCAGCAATGTGGTTGGCCTGGGATCACATGACAAGGGGAGAGCACATACAGGTGACATAAAAATAGGTAGAAAACCCAAAACACGAAAGCTTTTGATGTCCCCACTCCAGAGGAGCTAATACAGAAACCTTAAAGCGACAGAGGTTATCATGAGAAGGGGATCAGTAACTAGTGTAAAGATCAGTTAGAGATGAATCAACATGGGTCATAACAAGTGTACATGAAAGCAATGCTAGGAATATTTCTGTATAGCTATCCTTAATTCAACTAGCAAAAACACTTTATCTTCCTTATGCTTGTGTCTTTTCTTCAAAAAAATTAGTGATAAAGGCAGAACAGGACCTGCCTGGAACTGAGGGGTGAAGGGGGCAGAGAGTGGGGGAGGGGGGCAGGGGGGAGAAATGACCCAATGTATGCACATGTGAATAACTGAATAATTAAAAAGAAGAAAGAAAACATTGAGATTCCACCTCTCTCCAGTCAAAATGATTATCATCAATAACACAAACAACAAATACTGGCAAGGATGTGGGAAAAAAGGAACATTTCTATACTGTTGCTGGGAATATAAATTAGTGCAACCGCTATGGAAAGCAATAATTAGGTTCCTCAAAAACCTAAAAATAGAAATACCATAGGATTCAGCCCTACCACTCCTGGGCATATAACTAAGGGAATATGCACGAGGATGCAATAGAGCCATTTGCTCACCATGTTTATTGCAGCATTGTTCACACAAGACAAGCTTTGGAAACAGCCCAAATGCACCAAAACTAATGAATGGATTAAGAAAATGGTATATATACACAATGGAACATTATTCAGCCATACGGAAGAATGAAATTTTGTTTGTAGGTAAATGGATAAAACTGGAGAACATCAAGTTAAGCAAAATGTCAGGCTAAAAAGTCAAAGGCAAAATGTTTTTTCCTCATATTGGAAGCTAGACCTATAAGATAAATGTACACATAAATACATACATGATTTTATATGCATGTGCATATATACATGTTTATGTGTATATACATTTAGAGAAAGAGAGGAAAGTAAAATTGCATTAATGGTTCCCTCTGAGAGGACTATAGGAGGTAGGAGAAGGAAAGAAGATGTTAGTGAAAAATATTGAATCATTGCATTTGTGTGTGAATATAATACAATGTAATGCACTGTAAGCTGTTGAATAATAGGGGAGCAGGGTGATAAAGAAAGAGTAAGAAATAGGGAAGGTAGTCTGATTAAATCACCATGTATACAAGTCTGAAATGACCAGGTGAAACCCTGTTGGACTATCAATATACACTTCATAAAAATTAAGGATGGGAAAGTTAAAATAAGTCCTTTCTAGGGTTGGGTACCAATGGGAAGGGGACGGCATAGAAAAGGGTGCTTAATGGTGAAATGGTGGCTGTATTTTGTATTCACGTATGAAAATAGAATAATGAAACCTCTTGAAACTGTTCTAAGAAGGGTGGGAGAAGGATATTAGAGACAATGATTGAGGAAGTAAATTTAAATAAGATATATTGTAGCATATATATAAATATCACAATCTATCCTCCCATACAACTGTTATATGCTAATAAAAGCAAAACAAATTCCCACATTATACCCTCCCTTAAATTCAGAAAATCAAATATGTCATGGGTGTACACATCTAGAACATGCAAGACAGTGAGTTTTCTTCTGAACAAGTCAACTGAAACATATCTTAGGTTCTATTTTTGACCAGAAAACATTTTGTTCTGAAGTTAGGACTAAATTTCTTAAATGTTTAGATCTTTAACTTTGTAAAATGTTTTTACATCTACCCCTAAGCCTTTTGACAGGGTCTATCTCAGAAAATTTAATCCTATTTGTGAAATTATGTATATCTTGAAATAAAACTGAACTCAAGATTATTGTAAGTTAAAAAACTAAACCTACTGACAATAATCTTGAAAAAAATCTAGCTTACTGGGCAAAATTTGGAATCCTTGTTCACAATCATAAATCAGAAAACAAAAATTATGAATCCTAACATGTACTGAAGTGCAACTAGTTTGGATTATCAAATGCCATATTGGAGAGGAATAAAAAGGCTAACAAGAGTCACTTATCTTTCAGGTAGATAAACTGCATTTAAGATGGATTTAATAAAGACTCTGCAAATATTCATGTGCACATAGTTCAAAGTTTTGAATCATTTTCACACGAGTATGTACTATGCAGCAATAGCCATCCAGGTTCTTATGAAGCAACAGGCACATTATTTTCTCAAGAAAGGAGAAATGAACATAAGTTATTAAAATACAAAGCATTTAATCACTCTGCTGTTTATGTATTGTCCTTTTGTAAGTACTTCTTTAAGGAGTGTGTGTGGTGGTAGATATATGCAGGAATAATAATGACCACTGAAAATTTTGTTCTGCCCTGTGGGATTTGAAGGTGTTTGAAACAAATGAAAGCAAATCTGCATTATAATGCCAATTATCCATAGGTAGGAACACTGTAGAACAATCTTTATCCACCTGCCACAGTATGTAAGACTATATGTATAGGAGATGAAAATGTGTATATGATTTGAATATAAAATGCTTTGCCTTCTATTTATAAAAATTTAAAGCCTTTTTCCCGTTATAGGAAAGTAGGGATTACATAACTTAATGAGAGCCATTATGGCTTAAGCTGTAGACATTTAGTCTCTTATTCTGTTTTTTTCTTATTCTGTTTTTCCCTATACATACTCAAAACCAATCTTTTAATAAATGTTTTGTTCTTTTCTTTCAGTTTACTTTTGTCAATTGCCATATTCTGACCTTATAGTTCTTATTGCTATTAATTTAAGTGCTATTGCAGCTTAATGACCAAATTTTCTCTGTTCAGCTATAGTGAATTATGAACAGTGTCTTTATGGTTGAAAACACAAATATTTCTTGAATTAATAACTGAGCAAATACCTTATTAATTTCCCTCTTGATTTTAAAAAGCATAGCTAACACATATCAAGAGGCTATATTGTGTTAGATATATTTAATAACTCATTCAGTTCTCACAGCAGCACTGTGAGATGAGTTTCATGACCACAAATGTGCAAGGAAAGTGAAACATACTAAGGTTAAAGAGTGTTCTCAGTACAAAATGCTAGAAAGTGGCAGAGCCAAGAACTGAAATCACACAGCATTGCTTATCCAGAGAACACCACTTAATAGGCCTGGGCTAACACACTAGGATGCCCTTCTCACAGAAGCCTTATCTACACAGATAGAGCAAAATGGTGTGGTGATAGCAATCTGAGTCATTTCATTAAAACTCTTTCACCCTGGGCAAAGATTGACATATGACTTTGTTTAGATGACCACACTAGTGCCCTATTAATATATTCAGAATAGCAATGGAATGTCTAAGGTCATGACTTTAGAAAGAAAGTGGGCTTTAGAACATTTTTATTAGGAAATATAATTTCCCAGATCAAAAAAGCTCTGAAAGATAGCATCACTGTGTTGCCAATTCTACGTGTTGTTCAACACAATAACCTAAAAAAACCTATTGGTTTTTATAATCTGTATATGCCTCCTGCTTTTAAAGATCATAAAAATATTTTGTCATGAAAAAGTGTACAATAACAGTTTAAATTTCTAAGTAATGCATAAGTGACTTCAGGAATTGTCTCAGATAAATTTTGTGACTATGTCAGTGTTCTATGCAAGAGTAAGTTCATGGATATGAGTTCTTCCTTATGACATTTTTAAGATTAAAATTGCTCATCATTTTCAGTGTATAGCTGATCATTTGGTGTTTCCTCTCATGTATCCTACAGAAATTTGTACGGTACTATCTACAGAACGTATTATGGTTATGAAAGCACCTTTGCAAAACTTCTATGGAATCATGTATTTCTGTCAGAATGACACCTTAATATTCATGCCTGGAAGACTTATTACTAAGCCTGTTTGATCAAAGTGCAGCATCTTTACATGTCTTTAGGTTTTTTTTAATAACTGTATTACTTTCTTTCAGCATATAGTAAACTTTATGATTATTTTCCTATTGCCTCCTAATACCGAAGCCAATATTGGCAGCTCCACATGACTCAAGCATTTATTAACTTGAAGATAGCCTTCACCAAAACTCTAAATTAAGTCTTGTGATACTTACATTTAGAAAAAATACTGTCTCAATCAATGTGATATTCTGCTAGATAGAGTGTGGCTCAGCCTGTACCTATCCAGAACTCTGTCACTGATCACCTCCTAGTTAAAAATGTAGTGGGGAATTTTTATTTAAAAATTAGTTAGCACACAATTATTTTAATAAGGGGGTGATGAGAGAAAAAGATGAACCTAACCAAGATACATTGTAAACACATACAAAATGTCACAATGAATCCCCTTTGTATAACTGATGTATGCTAATAAAAATGCTTTGGAAAAATTACATAGCACAATTATTGACATTATTCATAGCAAGTACTGGAATTTTAGGTTTATTTAATAACTGATATACAAAATCACAAAAGTTTTGCATATTTGTGGGGTACCATGTGGCAATTTGGTACCCCATGTTTAGTGTTTAACCTAAACATTCATCATTTCTTTGTAGTGACAACTTTCTCGCTGTTTGAACTGTACAATAGAAGACTGTTACCTATAGTCATCACACTATGCAGTGGTATCCCAGAGCTTCTCGCTCCTCTCTGACTGTGACTGAGAACCATTGATCCACCTTTCCTAGTTTGTCCCCACCTTTGCACCGCACTGTTACCAGCTTCTAGTAATCATCATCCCATTCTCAACTTCTGTGAGATGAAACTGTTTTTGAGTCCACATATGAGGGAGTTTATGCAGCAATTTTCTGTACCTGAGTTATTTCACTTAATACAATGACCTCTAGTTTCATCCATGTTGTTGCAAATAACAGGATTTCATCTTTTCTATGATTGAGTGAACAAGCCACATTTTCTTTATCCATTTACCAGGTGTTGGACAGTTAGGTTGTTTCCATGAACATGAAGGTGTCTCTTCAATATTTTGATTTCCTTTGGAGATATGCCCAGTTGAGGTATGGCCAGATGTAAGAGTTCTATTTTTAATTTTTTGTGGACCCTCCGTACTGTTTTCCATGAAGGCTTTATTAATTTCCATTCCCACCAGCAGTATGCAAGGGTTTCCTTTTCTCCACATCCCTGCCAGCACTTCTTACTTTGGTCTTTTTGATAGTATCTATTCTTACTGAGGTGAGGTGATATCTCATTGTCATTTTGATTTACATTTCCCTTAGAATTAGAGATGTCAATTTTTTTTTTAATGTACCTGTTGGCCATTCGTATGCCTCATTCTTCAAATGTCTATTTAAATCTGTTGTTTTTGTTTTTTGAAAATGGAGTTTGAACTCAGGGCCTCAGGCTGGCAGAGTTGCTCAAGAGGTAGAGTTCCTGCCTCACAATTGTGAGGCCTTGAGTTCAAACCCCAGTACTGTCAAAAAAAAAAAAAAAAAGGAACTTTGGGCCTCACGCTTCACACTTTCTAGGTAGGCTCTTTACCACTTGAGCCACTCCACAGCCTTTTCTTTTGTTGAGCATTTTTGAGATGGAGTCTTGTAAAACATTTGCCCAGGGCACTCTTTGAAACTGGATCCTTCTGATCTCTTCTTCCTGAGTAGCTAGGATTATAGGTGTGAGCACCAGTGTCCAGTCTGTTACCCATATTCAATTGGGCTTTGTTTCAGTTTTTGGAGTTCCACATATATTCTGGATATCAATCCCTTGTTGAGTGTATACTTTGTCAATACTTTCTCTCACTCTATATGTTGTCTCTTTACTCTGGTGGTTTTTTCTTTGCTGTTACCTAGAGGTTTTTTTTTTTAATGGGAGAGGCTAATATGCATTGGTGATATTTTTAACAGGATTCTCATTGATAAATGGGAAAATAATTAATAGTCACAATATCAAATTTGGAGGAATATGCAGAAAAATGAGCACTGAGTGGTAATAAGGAGAGAAAAACAATTTCAGTTTTTCTAATCCAAATGCTAAGAAGTTTCATGTGTAGCAAACTGAATATTTATATATCCTGAATATTTATTTTAAATATTTAATATTAAATATTTATATTAAATTTATTTTGTATTAAATATATTAAATGTCTCTATGGAAAAATTTTAAAAACACTATGCTAGTTTCTATGGCGGGATATAAGTGTGGGAAAGGAAATTCCTTTTCCAGACTACAGGAATCACAGGTCCAGAGGCTGAGTTCTGAACACAAATAGCTCAAATACCAGCAGAAGTAAGCAGGTGAAACTGATTACCTCTCTTTACTTAAACTTTGAGATCCTGGTCATTGTGCATAGGTCAAAAACAGTTTTGAAAAACTTTTTAAAAATTCAGAGGGTTTAGAGTAAAGGAGGATCCCACACTGCTCAGGAAGAATGCAAGGTAGCAGGCATCAGAATGGAGCTCACCCATGAAGAGAAAGGAAGAGTACAGAATATCACAGAAGGAAGAAAATGAAGGAACAACCAGAAAGTAAAGAAAGACATGTTTAAAGACAAATATAGCTATTAAATTTAATTGAAAGAGACAAATGCATGGAAGGGTTACTTGCCATGAAATGTGAATGGTATTTTGTTATGGGTAGATGATGAGCAGAAGACCTCATTACATGGCTTACTGTATTAAAAATGTTTTAAGCAAATATGTAATACATTCAGCAAGTAGTTGGAGAGTCATATCTTGCATTGAGACCTGACAATAGAAATTTAGTCAATACAAATGTAGAAATGATAGACATGCATAGACAAAGAAGAAAACAAAAACATAGAAAAGAGGGGGGGTTGAGAACTGATTTGTGATTTTTCTACTTCAAGGTTTACTTATTTTACTTGGTTTATCTACTTTTACTTACATGGTTTACCTATTTTAAAGGACAAGAATAAAAGGAACACAAAAATAATTATCAGAGAGTTTGACTGATGAAGTAGCATAGGAAAGTCAAGAAAAGACACAGCATGGAGGACAGGTTGGCCAAAGATCGAGTCCTCCAGTGAGGTCAGTAGTCACTTCCATGAAAGCAGATTTTGAAGGTGATAGGAAAAGAAAGGCGACTGTGTGGGGAAAGGGAAAGATGCAAATGGAAAGTAGTATTCCTATAACTGGTAGTGAAAAGGAGAGGAAAATAATGAACAGTAGTGTTTTTAGGCTAAGTCTATTAGTCTCTTTGTAGACACAGGAAGTAATCCAAAGGAAAGGCCTTCAGATGCAAGGAAAGGTGACAGGATGAGAAAAGGAAACACAGCATGAGCACAGGGAGAGGTCCAAGTTCATAAAGAAGAAAAATATTGGCTTCTGAAAAAGAATGTGAAACAGAAATCATAGTGAACTACATAGATATGTCATAGCAAAGGGAGGATGGAAGGAGAGAATATAATTCAAATGCTTTTGATTTTTAAAATAGGACCTGGAGTTGTTATCTATGTATGATGAGAAGAAATAAAGATTTTTTTAAGTTTTGGAAATTTCTAACTCAAGTAGAGGAAAATTTAGTGGAGAATAAAAAAATCTCCTGTTGTTATGTGGATCAAGATGGAATGAGCTAATATGCATTTATAGTAGATTTTATATTCATACTTATTAAAATTCTGAAATATAGCAATCCAACTTGATCATGAAGTATATACTACATTGAAGCTAAGGAATTTTTGAGGTGATATTAATGGCAATGATAATTCTAGAGATATTAATTAGAGCAAGGGGATGATAGAGTCTATAATGCTATGGTTTCATTGATTGGATAGCTGGCCATTATTAAAATTCTAGAAAGTAAGCACAGACTAGTGAGTTGAGTAAATAGGAAGATGAGACAGGTAGATCCCATAAAAGTGAAAATGAAGCAGTAGGAAAGCCAATACTAAATTTTAAAATGTAGAAACATTTCTTTTATGTTTTTTTTTTTTTTGCAACACTTAACGGTTGAATTCAGGAGCTCATGCTTGCTAGGCAGGCTCTCTACCACTTGATTGTCCCAACCCTTTTTATCTTTTTTTAGTTATTTTTCAGATAGGGTCTCACATTTTGCTGAGGCAGAACTGGACACTATTCTATTTATGCTTCCCAAGTAGTTTGGATGACAAGCACAAGCCATCACACCCAACTATTATTAGAGATGGCATTTGACTAGCACTTTGCCCAAACTGGCTCTGAACCATGATCCTCCTGATCTCTACATCTAGAATAGCTAAGATTAAAGGCATGAGCCACTGGCACCCAGCAAAACATTTGTGTTTTTATGTATTAAAAGAGCTTGTTTAAAGATAAGCAACAGGTCAAAAACGTGGAATAAAAATTTAGTCATGTTAAACCACAAGATACAAAATCGTTAAATAACTTATGACATCCAGGTGATAAAACTGGGTAAGATATAGTTATTTAGAGTTTTGTATATATAGTTAAGTAGCAGTGACTTACCTTCTGCCCTAAGAAAGTGGTTACATTTTGGAGGATTATTGATTCATTTCTTTGGGAGAATCAATTTTGTGAAAGTTTGATGATCAAGTAGTATTTTTCTGCCCTTTTGATGGTAGTAACTAACAATAAGAGCATTGTTCAACTTAAAATTTATTTCCAACTGAAAGCGCATTTGAAGGAGTATAAAATTGCCTTTAATGATTTCTTCCCATTCTCAAAAATCACCTGCTAACTGCGAATCCCAGCTTAGATACCTCACAGTGTGGCTAGTGAGAGGTGGGCTGTTGCTTTGTGAATCTGGAATAATAGATACATTCCTTGTGATTATGTAACATTGCATAGCAAGGGAATATTTTGTTTTGATTTCAATTATATGGGACAACAGTATGCATTCTGGAAAGTGTGTCAAAGCAATGAAATCTTCTTAATAACAGGCATGGTCTCATTGGAAATTGCCTGACAAAGTGAAACATTTTAATGATGTCAACCTTTCTAAAGCAGAATCCAGTTACTGTTAAAATAAAGACAATTTATCTTTTAATTAAGTGATAATTCTACTCCATTTTAGGCTGTATTCTTCCATAATTCTAACAATAAAAAGGTAGTGTGATGAATTAATATTACTTATAAAATATTTCTTTTATCTTTTTATTGCATTTTTACAAGAAAGAACATTTAACACAGTTATCGTTGGTGAATTAAACAAAATTAGTATTTTACCATTCCAGAACTCACACACATTTTGGTCTCAATTCAAGATACTTGAGAGCAGCATGAAATTAAATTCTTAGTAATAGAAGACTACTTCAAAATGGTGGGGAATCCAGAAAAAAAGACAGACTTGAACAAATTGCATGAAATAACAACTTAGAACAAATTACACAAAATAATTTAATAAACAACCAGCATGATATTTTGAGGTTGTCATCATGGAAAATGTCATTTTGGTGGGGAGAAGATGCACAAAACAAAGCTTAGGGCTGATAAATCTACTAAATGCTGATATTCAAAATTCTATTTTTTTAATTTTAGACCTGAGATATATAACATCTGCCTAACAAGCATGAGGCCATCAGTTCAAAAAAGATATTAAACAGAAAAAACTGATAAGAATTAATTCTCAACATTGGAATATCTAATTCACTTAACCATACAACAAATATTTATTTAGTGTTTACTATATATCAGGTAGCATGCTGACCTGAAAATTACAAAACTCAGTAAGTCATGAATTGCTTACAGTTTAATAAGGGAGAGAAACAAAGACAAATTATTTAAAATTTAAATTTCTGTTTAGATCACTCTTATTTGTTGTTTGTACTTTCTATGTTTATGTATACAGTATTATAGTACTTTGTGAAAGCAAAATACTCTGTATGTATGAAACAACATAATGTGCAAATTACATAAAAAGGCTAGCAGACTGGGATTCAGCTCCATCGATAATCAATTGCAAGTTACTTTAGTTTTCTCATCTGTAAATGTCCACAATAATACCTACATCCCACAGTGGCTATGATGAAGGTTAAATGAGATAATGAATTCAGCCACATATTCAAGTACATTTGTCATTTAAAATCACTTGGTAAACATTTGTTAAATGATTATTGTTACTTATAGTAGAATTAAGTTACAGTAATTGAAAGACAACATTTGAATTGTGCTACAAACGATGAATAAGAATTTTAATGTGAGCTGCTGTGCTCACCATGGCCTATCCACCATGATGGACTGAAGAAGTAAGATAAATTTTTCCACGTAACCACGTCAGATATTTTGCCATAGCATAAGGAAGTAACCAAAACAAAGACATACAAGTGGACAATATGTATATTTATAAACGTTCAGCATCCTTAACCATCAGGGAAATGAAAATCAAAAGCACAATGATCACCTGACACCTTTTAAAATGGCTGTTACCAAAAAGACTAATGATAACAAGTGTAGAGATTTCTCAAAAACTCAGAAGTATGATAGGATATGGCAATTTCATAACTGGGCATGTAAATAAAGGAAATGAATTCAATATATGTAAGGGACATCTTTATTCCCATATTAATTGCTGTACCACTCCCAGCAACCAAGATATGGCACCAGCCTAAGTGTCCATCAGGAAGTGACTATATAAGAAAATGTGGCATGTGTATGCATGTGTATGCTTTTCTATTCAGTCATAGAAAAGAAGGTAATTCTGTCATTTGAGACAATACAGATAAATCTGGAGTACATTATGTTAAATAAAATAGGCAGACAGGAAAACAATCACCACATGATCTCACTCATATGTGGTATCTGAAAAGTTGGTTTCATAGAAGTAGAGAATATAGTTGTGGTTACCAGGAGATGGAAAGATGGAGGACAGAAATGTAGTCAAAGGATACAAAAGTCCAGTAAGATAACAGGAATAAGTTCAAGATATCTATTGCACAGCATGGTGACTCCAGCTAATAACAAGATATTATATTCTTAAAAGTTCTATGAGATCAATATTGTGTTCTCATCACAAAAATAATAACTATGTGAGATAATTCACATGTTAGGTAACCAGATTTTATTATACCAAACATGTTCATATTTTAAGACACTATGTACATGATAAATGCATGCAATGTTACCTTTCAGTTTAAGATAAATATACCTATTCTGAGTAGACTTCTTTAGCCACCTTGTATTAAGTGTATACCACTTTCTCTTTTTTTTATTTCTTTTATTCATATGTGCATACAATGTTTGGGTCATTTCTCCCCCTTTCCCCCAGCCCCCTACCTTTCCCCACCTCCTCCCTCTTCCCCCTACCCCCTCACTACCAGGCAGAAACTATTTTGCCCTTATCGCTAATTTTGTTGAAGAGAGAGTATGAACAATATAGGAAGGGTTTTTGCTAGTTGAGATAAGGATAGCTATACAGGGAGTTTACTCACATTGCTTTCCTGTACATATGTGTTACATTCTAAATTAATTCTTCTCGACCTAACCTTTTCTCTAGTTCCTGGTCCCCTTCTCCTATTGGCCTCTGTCACTTTAAAGTTTCTGCATTAGTTTCTCTGCATTGAGGGCAACAAATGCTATCTAGTTTTTTGGGTGTCTTACCTATCTTCATCCCTCCCTTGTGTGCTCTCGCTTTATCATGTGATCAAAGTCCAGTCCTTTTGCTGTGTTTACCCTTGATCTGCATATGAGGGAGAACATATGATTTTTAGTGTTCTGAGCCTGACTAACCTCACTCAGAATGATGTTCTCCAGATCCATCCATTTACTTGTGAATGATAACATTTCATTCTTCTTCATGGCTGCATAAAACTCCATTGTGTGTAAATAGCACATTTTCTTAATCAACAAATTCAATGAATTGTTGATGCATTGAATGTGGAAGTAAGAGAAAGCAAAAATGGAAGAATTACTCCAAGTTTGTAGTGGGGCATCTTGGCTGTTTCCATAACTTGGCTATTGTGAATAGTGCTGAAATAAACATGAGTGTGCAAATGCCTCTGGAGTAACCTGTGTCACATTCTTTTGGGTATATCCCCAAGAGTGATATTGCTGGATCATATACCACTTTCTATTTATTCTATCATGTTATTCTATTCTTTTGACTCACAGTAAACTATAACATGTAAGGGAATATCTGCTTTTTTGATGCCACTAGATTTCCTTGACATTTAGTTAATAACACCCTCATTTATTCAACATGTAGCTATTGAATTACTACAGTGTGATCTCACGTATGACATCATCTGTGTTCAAGAAGGATTATTAGAACTTCTTTATTCAGATGAACTGCCAAAAAAAGGCAAGAGTAAAGGCAGGAAGAACTGCCCCTCTGTACCTTCAGGTAAGAAGTGGTAATCACTTTCACTAGACTGACAATATTGGAGATTCAGAGAAATGGATGGTTTAGGTCATTTGCTGGAGGCGGAAAAAGTATGAATTGTTGATGCATTGAATGTGGAAGTAAGAGAAAGCAAAAATGGAAGAATTATGCCAAGTTTGTTTTTGTTGTTCTTTTATTTTGTTTTTGGCTGCACTGGGATTGAACTCAAGATCTCACACTTACTGCTTGAGCCACTCCACCATCTTTTTTTGTATGATGGGTTTTTGGGGAATACAATCTCATGAGGTATTTGCCAAGTGCTGGTTTTGAACCATGATCTTCCTGATCTCTATCTCCTGAGTAGCAAGAATTTCAGGCATGAGCCCCTCAAGTCTGGCCAAGGTCTCCTGGTTGTGAGACTGATACCTTTGTCCTCCTCCCTCTGCCTCCCAAGTAGTGGGATTACATGCATATACCACTAAACCCAGACAATATTTTTTTTTCAGAACCAAATTAATGGTAGAGGCAAAACAAGAAGTGAAATTGGCTTGAAGGGAGGGTAACAATATGTCTATTTGTCCATGTAAGATTTAGTATGACTTTTAGACATCCAAATGTAAATATCAAATTGATGCTTAAAAATCTTTGAAACCTATGTGCAACCTATGTGTTACTGGCATAGAAATAGTATTAAAACCATGAAAATATTACAATAGCCTATGCTTATTCTTAACAATAAGCATGTTTAACACAAAACCCACAATGAGTACCAGTCTTCCACAAATTTTGATTATATTTTCTTGTGTAATATAATAGCTGTGGTATTAGTGCTATTAATATATACAATTTACATGCAATAAAACAGAAACATAAAAGAGATGGAACTTGTCCCAAATTACACAGCTAGAAAGTAGTAAGGCTGAGATTTGAGCACAGAATGTTTGTCTCCAGAGTCCATGAATAAACAAGACTCTTGAAATGATGCCACCGAGAGGTGAGAACTAGAACTCACCCAAACTTTTAAATGAGGTGGAAAATACAAAAGAGAAAAAAGGAGTGGACAAATGAAAATTCAAGAAATAGTGGTGTCACACGGGAAAATATTTTTCAAAGGTGGGGGTGTTTACATTGAAATCTGCTGAGAGATAAAATAACAGTGAGAATTGTGACCCTGAACCTGGCCACAAGGGGAACTTTGTCTGACTTCAGTGAAGAAAGAAACGAGAGTGCCTGGAGGGGGTGTGTAAGAGGGCCATGCTCTTGTGCAGTTACTTAGTAATGTTAAGGCACATGAGACACGAAGCAAGAATGAAAGAATAAATAAATGGAAGAATATTCTTTGACACACACACAGAGAGAACATGAAAAATAAACTCAAGTGTTATGCACCACATCGCTAAGGTCATCAAATTCCTAGATCTCTCCAAGAAAATAATTGCAGTAATTCCCATTTTGTGAGCAAATGTTTCAACTTATTATCTCAGAATAACAAAAACTACAAGGAAATCAAATCATCTTGATGAGAATATGTAAAAGGTAGTATTTGCAAAGTTTAATTCCTCATCCATGCACATCAAGATTTTGATAAGAATAGAGAATGGGCAGGTGGTCATGTGTAGATTTTTTTTAAATTATAGTCGAATTTTCATATAGTAAAATGCATAACTCTGACTTGTAACTGCTTCATTTATAGCTTTTGGTTCATTTATATTATTATATCAGAGATGACAAGTATTTCAGACTGTGATTCATCCAAAGTCTATTCTCACTTATTTCTCAACTATGAGTATTACTTTCAGACTTCCCCACAAAATAGAAAAAAAATCATCAAACTAAGGGCTATAATGGCTACCATTTTGAAATATGTGTTACTAAATGCAAGACACTAATATGAGATAACATGAACCTTAACCAATTTTAGAATAAGCCTTCATTCTAAGAAATTATGCAAAAACCACATTACTAAGCTGCACATATGTGTGTATATATATATATGTCAAACTTATGGGCACTTAATTAATCACTTGCTAATCAAAACTAAGTATAGTAAGCACATGAATCAGAAATCCACTTCTGGAGGGGATGAATTCAAGTATGACATATTTGTCATATTGTAAAAACTTCTGTGGATGCCACAGTGTTCCCCACCCAGCACAACAAAAAAGAAAGAAATCTATCTCTTGTTTCATAATTTGAACTATTTAATAATTAAATGGATTTTCTCTTAAATCACCATATCAGACAAAGTTTAAACAAGAGCTCCATGTAGTAAATCTTTGTCACAAGAGTATTAATTTCAATATATGTTTATAAGCAGATTGTATCTATCTCTATATATTATTAATTCATGAAAAAGTAGTTTACAATTATATAGTTGCAATTATGTATAATTGTATATTATATATATGTTTAAAATTGTATATTATATATATGTTAAAAGGAGGAAGGAAATTAGAAATGAGAGAAATGTACAAATAAAATATTTGTGAAATACATTTGTGGTTTAATCATTGCTTTGAACTTCTTTGGATTTTTTGGGAGGGAATTAGTGATACTGGGGTTTGACCTCAGGGCCCCTCTTTGGCTTTTCAGGTAGGATCTTGCTTCTTTTTTTGTTTTGCCTGAGACAGCCTGGATCAGACTTTATCACCTATGACCTCCAGAATACCTGGGATTACAGACATATACCACCACATCCAACTTTACTATTGAGATGGGGGGTCTCACTACTTTTTTTGTCTGAGTTAGCTTTGAGCTGTGATCATCCTAATCTCTACCTCACAAGTAGATAGGTTTACAGGTGTGAGCCACCAAGCACGGCTTTTTATGAACTCCTAGTGGGCTACACATTTTGCTCTGAGCTTTGTAGTAACCAAGAAGAAACAAACCATTCAATGTAACCCCTATGAAATTATCAATGATATTCTATACAGAACTAGAAAAAAATCCTAAAACTTCCATAGGACTACTGAAATTCCAATGCCAGTGCCATTTTGAGCAGAAAGAACAAAACAAGAGGCATTACACTCTCTGATTTCATTATACAATGTCAACAACATGGTGATGAAGTAAAAATGGACACATAGATCATGGAAGGGAGTAGAGAGCCGAGTCACCCCAAGGCTGTGAACAGTGGAGAAAGGACCACCTATTCAGTAAGTGAAGCAGGCAAGTTGGACATCCATAGACAGGAGAGTGAAACTAGATCCCTGTCACTCACCAGTTACCAAAACCAACTCAGACTGATTAAAAACTGAAATGAGGGACCTGAAACCACAAAACATGGGGGAAATGCTTCAGGACATTGGAATTGGTAAGGACTTTTTGGACAAGAACCAAAAAACATAGAAAAAAAGTAAAAATAAACAAACAGGATTACATCAAACTAAAAAGCTTCTTCACAGCAAAGGAAACTATCAACAGAGTGAAAAATCGGTCCTCAGAATGGGCAAAAATATATTCAAGCCATGCATTTGAAAAGAGATTGATACTCAGAACATATGAAGAACTCAATAACCTCAGCAACACAAGAGCAAATATATTTTTTTGAAATTTTAGCAAGGATTTATTTTACTTTAACAGAATAAAGTAGTGCAAAATTTAAAGAGAAGAAAGGAAAAGCACCTCCTGCTAGATGTGCAGGTGTGGAAGACAAAAAAAAAAAAAAGCAAACAGCATTATTTAAAAATGGGCATAGAAATTTCTTAAAAGAATACTTAAAAACAGCCAACAGGATTATGAAAATGCTTCGCATCACTAATTATAAGGAAATGCAAAGAAAACCACAATGAGGTGTCACTTCACTCCAGTAAGAATGCCAAGACTACAGATAACAAGTGTTGGTGATGGGTAGCAAAAGGGGCCGCACACACTGTGGTTAGGAATGCAAAGCAGTCCAGCCACTAAGGAAGGTTGCATGGAAGTTCCTCAAAACATTAAAATCAGAACTACCATATGATCCACAAGTCCCACTACTGACTTATATGCAAAGGAAATGAAACCAGTGTGTCAAAGGGACATCTTCACTCCCATGTTTATTGCAGTGTTAATCACAATAATAAAGAAGTGGAAACAACTGGACTATCAACTGATGAATGGAAAGTACAGACGCACACAATTGAATACTATTGACTAGAAAGATTGAAATCTGTCATTTGTGGCGAGGGAGTTAGGCACCATTATGTCAAGTGAAGTAAGCCAGACACAAAAACACAAGTACCACAGAATCTCATTCATAGGTGGAACCATGAAAAGTTGATCTCATAGAAGTTGAGAGAGGAATAGTGATTATCAGGACACCTATTCAGAACAATATTGAACTGTATAGTTCAAAAATCTAGAAGAAAGAATTTTGAAAGGTTTTCCCATTTATGTAATAAATGCCTGAGGAGATAGATATAATTAAATTAAAACATCATACAATTTGTAATATAGAAAAATATCACAACACCATGAACATGTACAATTTTTATGTTTTATGGATGAGTTAAAACAATAAATGTAATTTAAATTTTAAAAAGAGAAAAGAAATAAAACCTAGAGTAGATACTTTTTTAAAGCAATTATTCAGAAAATATATATTTCTGGTTACAAGATTTGAGAAATAATTCTATTGGTGACCAAAAGCTTAATAGATTGTGATAGAATGAACACAGCTATAATTTTTCAATAGGTGTTCCAATCACAACACTAAAGAAGTATTCTTTATGGGAGTTTAAGAAATAATTCCCCTAATTTACATGTCAGTAGTCAAAAATTTGCAAGTCACCTAGAGATCTCTCTGAAAGACTGGCATAATATAAAGATAGAATTTAAAGTGTCCACAAATGGTTAAAATATTTTTCCTATAATTTTCCAAATATATTTCATCATCAGCCAATATTTGGATAAGTTGTGAAATGCATAGAATTCAATTCTACCTTGCAAATTAGTTTGTATGTTTTATTAGGACATCAACTTTTATCAAAGTTTAAAAGACATATAATCAAATAATAAAGTACACAACTGAACATCAGGCCACCCTACAAACCCAAAGAAAAAATGTAATCAATATAGCAAAGTATGTGAATGGAAATATCATAAATGTGTCAACATAAATAATGAATGAATGAAAGACACTCAAACTCATGGTAAACAGAAATATAAGTTAAAACCATTGAGAACCTGTCTTAATCCATCATCAGGTTAGCAAGAATGAAAGCACTGATGACTTTCCGTTTGGATGAAAGATGAGGAAGCAATGTGCTGTACTACAAATGGCAGGTAAATTGAGTGGTGAGAATCCACATAACCTAGCAAATGTTTTTGCCCACTCAAGGAAAAAGTCACACATCCACAGAAGGAGATGTGTATGGGGGTGTTCACAGCAACAAAATTGCAGATAAACTAAATGCCAATCAATAGGTGTGACAAATAGGCTATTACCTATCCACACTATGAAACACTATACAGCAGTCGAAAAGAATGAAGAACTATACACACAAATAAGAAAAAGAAATCCACATATATTTTGGAATCAAAATAGGTTGGTAATTAATTAAGTGCTAGAGATTATTTACCAGTTTTATTTGTGGCATGATATTTCTTAAAATTGTTTTCTCTAAGTAAACTTTGAGCAGTATCAGCTTGTAAGGCAAGGGCTCTGAGAATTTGCTATAATTGAATCCCATAGATGGCAAATTGAAGAATTTTATCTTAAGTCATATGACCTAAATTAAAGAGAATAGACAACAGACCACAACATTTGTTTATCTGATTAGCACACTTACTATAAGCCGTCTTACTGACACTTGCTTATATAGAGGTAAAAGGTTTCATAAAAGCATCAAGAGCTAAAGGTTTATGCCATGTTCTCACAGTACATGCACAAGCACTTCCAGTCCAAAGACTCAAAAAGTAAAGAAAAGGTGTGGACAAATTTATGTTGTTCCAGTAATTTGTCCACTGATAGAACATTAAAAAGTATCAATCATAGAATCACCAAGTCAAAAGCCTGCTTAGCTGGTTGTAACATATAAATTCTTAGGAACCTGGCCTGTGAGTGGCAGCTTTTAAGCAAAAGTCCCAAATGCTACTGTGAGAGGAATGTAATCTTTCTCTATTGGATAAACTTGCCGAAGAGAGAAGAAGATAGCCACCAGAAAGGCACATTTTCCTCAATAAATCAATAGCAAGAAGACATATTTGGATGAGAAACCATTTCCAAGACCCTAGTCAGGGATGTCTGATATTTCCTCAGAAGCTCCAGCTTCACTGAAATGAAATTTATAGAATCCAATCTAATATGAAGTTAGTGGGAAAATGCCTTCACATCGTCCTTTCTCACAGAGGTGTTGGGAGAGCAATATTATAATTAACACAAGTGATATAAAAAGTACCAGTGGGACATCCCTAACTAAAACTGTAGGTACAGAATTTCCCACTAAGAATTAAAGGCATAGCAAAGTAAAATAAGAAATTGTCTGTGTAAAATAAAAGTTAAAGGTTTTAGCATGAAATGATGTTATTATTTAATTAACTACGTTTCATAAGACACCTAAAATTAGAATTATTCATAATTTACTGCAAGATTTTTCCATCAACAGACAGACATTTTTTTCCATTCTTATCACAGGACCCTTCCCAATTAAGGGGTCTGTACCATCAGAGGTCTCCTTGAGTGGAAATAAATTAGATTTAAACATCTGTGACCTAAAATTTTTCCTCTGGATGTCTTGCAGCAAAATCTTCCAGGTAAGTAATAAATGCACTTTTTGAGAATGTAAATATTGTTCACTTATTGGTGAATTAGTGCAACTATAGCAATGTAGATTGATTAGTGTCTCTAACAATCTGCTGATTATTGGATCCAAGGGTGTCCAAATGCCATACTATCCAATCTTTGAGAAAAGATCCCAATTTCTGGCATGCTCCAAAATACAAATTGGAAATTTTACCTTACTATTTTTCTAAAATACTTCCAAAATCAGTAGGAGAATTTTTGCATTTCTACATTTTCTTTAAAAATGTCAAATAAAATATGTATTGAAGAGTCAAATAGTTACTTCAATAAAATAAAAGTAAAAACTTATTTAAGTTTGAGGGCATGATTTCCTCTCTGTACTCAGTTCTCATCAATAAGTGAAATTCATATAATTCTCCCCCAAACTGTTCAAATCAAGGAAGAATCTAAAGATATTTTAACAAACTGAGATACCCCTATACTGATAATCAAACAGAAAAGTAATGATGGGGGTGTGACAATAATGAAATCATAAGCAAAAGCTGTAATTTATCAAAGGCTGAGTGCCAGACACTGTGTAAGAACTTTATGTAAATTTACTTTCACAACAACCCTGAGAAGTAGACATTATTTCTTTGTCTTGTACAATAGGAAGCTGAAGGTTGGCAAAGCTAAAAAGCTATCCTAAGTTCATAAAACTAAGAAATGTTAACGTCAGGACTCACATCTGACCAACCTGTGTCATTCAACAAGTGCAGAACCGCTAAGGGTGACTTTAACTAAGTTTCTCTGAAAAACGATTCAGTTCAAACTTGGTCTTCCTTGTGTTTTTGGAAATCAGAATACAAATATTGGTTACATATTCTCTGCCAGACTTTTCTAGGTATTAGGGACACATCAATAACTATATATTTCTTTAATTAAGGATACAGTTGAGATCATAGAGCAGCTTAGTCCTTCATGAACACTTTTCATTTAGGAAAAGATATTGCTGACTTTTATTTTTTTTTAAATCAGCCAGAACTGTTAGCCATACTAAGCAGGGATGCACAACAACATGGTATCTTTGTAAACTTGCACTGACACTGTGATTAATACTTTGTATTTTAAGGAAAATAAATCCATTTAAAATGAGGTTAATAGCATGCTAATCAAGTAGCAGAAATAAAATTAGAAAAAAAAGAGAAAGCATAATAAATGTCACTTCCTGAAGTTGAGTAGAACTTTCCCATTTTTTTCAGTTTCACTTTTTAATCCTGAAGGCATTACTTCAGTGTGTATACATTTATGCTAATCATATACCACAGCCATGGGTTCTTCTATCAATATGAAATGTTTTGTACTTGCTGTTTTTGTGCATCTTGTATTGTTATGTGCAATATACAAAATAATGTGTCTAACTATGCCATTTATGCTTTTGAAAGAAAAAGCAAATTACTTACTGAAGAGAATGGCATTTGCATGCATGTGTGTCAGCTTTCAAGCCATTTCCTTCTACAAAATATTGCTTTCTACACTTAGAAAATGCATCCATCCATCAGTTACAAACCATTTCAAAGCACTTTATGAATCTACAGAGCAAAATGTACTTATCTTACATTGGCAGTGTCCCAGCTGTTACAAAATTGCTATTGTCCTAATACTTACAAGGCAATTTTAGCATCAGTTAATAATTTTACAGGATAGATAACTTCTAAAGCATTATAAAATGACAGACATTAAACAATAGCAACTTAGCATTTTTTGAAACAGTTCATGACAGCTTAAAAACTAAAGTGATTTTAATGTATAGTCTATGTAGTTTTAGTTTCTCATTGACAATTCCTTTAGAAGATAAAAATGTGAAAATCCTTTTAAATAGTAGGTGAAAGAATAAAACAAATTTATCTTTAAAGATATTCAGTAAAAATCTCAATTAGGAATAATGTCTCAAATCTTCCTGAACCAATAGTAGGTGACAAGAATTTGAATTTATTTAGGCAGAAAAAAAATGATGGTATCATTTAATGGTAGGGTACCACAAAATAAAAAGGCATATCTATTCATTAAAGCTAATACAAAAAGAAAAATACAATGAATACCATTTTATATAAATCAGTATGCATTATTTCCTCCTAAACACTGTTTGCTATCAATCTTAGTTTAAAAGCCCAAGTAAAAGAGAATTCTGGGTGAATGTAATGCACGTGTTCTCTCTGACTCCCTTTCTTAAATTGTTGAGATAGCCATGCAACTTATTTTTGGCTGGATATTTTACCATTCACCTTTGATAGTTAATGCTTTGATAGTACACAAAGAAAAGTAGCTCTAAACATATTACATTAATTTGTAGTTTCATGCTTCACATTGGAAATCTCTTCAAGGAAAAACTTCTTTTAAAAAGAACCAATGTGCATCAGTGGTTACTTTCATTGGATTTGCAAGCCAACCAATTATTCCTTAAATGTTCACAAAAGCCAAGCAACTGGCCACACCATCAAAATATACCACAAATTGCCTTAGTACACAACTATTATCATCCCCATCACTGAGTATTTCAATGTAGGATGGGCTCATTGTACTTCACATTGCTTCAGAAAGTCAAGTCAAATTTTCAACTGATGTAAACTATGTCCACACACTTCACACTGAACAAAACGTTATTTATTTTAATGCTGTCATTGTCTCAAAAACATAAGAGAAGTTTGCATAATTTCAACCCTTTTTCATGGCACCAATATATCTAAAGAAAAGTGTCATTTGAAAAGTGTTATTTTTACAACATGCAGTACATATCATTAATTTAAATAGATGTAGATGACAAGGCATACATATCCTTATTTTACTCCTACTAGAAGGTAGAAATGTGGTAAAACAAATCAAATGGCCAGATATTCTATAGGGCCAACTCTCTGAAGAAAAGATCATGACCTGTCTCCTACCAGCCCACATGGAGCCTGGAGCATAGTGTATGCAGCACTGTTGTTTGTTAACTGACTGATACAATTATTCTGATTCAATCAAAATTAACTTATTCTACATTAGATATTTTTAATTTACATTTTAAATTTCAAGTTTTTCTCAGCGTGCATATAGAGAATAGTCTTCAAAAGGAGCTCGTGTCAATCTGACTTAGAAACTCAAGCAGTCACTTTTTGCTAAAAATCATTAATTGAGAAACAAAATCTTCTATTATAAACTATTCTGTCATAACTACATGTCTCTTTCAAACTTCAAGGTATCTTTATTAAAATCACTTGTGTTAATAATAAGAAACTAAGATCTCTATAATGACAATATAAAAATGAGGTAAATAGTAGGCGCTTCTTTTTTTTCTTCATGTATCATCAAATTGAGACCTGTTTAAATTATCAAATACTTATTGACTGTTGCCTTTGCTAATATTAGCATACCTTTCCTGTATGACATATTTGAATTCTTAATGAGCAATAATTCTTGGTACTGAGAGGCAAACAATTTTTCTCTGGTTTTGCCCATCCTGAGGCTTGAACTCAAGGCCGATATTCCATCATCCTTTATCAGCAGAGTTTAAGGTAGCTCAGAATCTCTAGCATGCAATCCTGATGTGTGTTTTAATATCTCTTTTTTGATTAGGTCTTCAATAGGTATTTCCTTTCTTCCTTTCACCATTACATATCCATTGTCCATCCCTGCCATCTAGAGTTAACCAAATGAGAGAACTCTCTTGTCTTGAAAGGGAAGGAGATCAGACATTTGACCTATACTGAAGCTGAGTTTATATCCTCAATTAAACCTGTAGATTAGACTTCCCTAATCTGCTATGCTGTGCTTTAATTTTTAAGTGTATGAACAAAACTTTCAGTGGATATTTATTAAGTTGCTAAGTTCATACATCTAAAAATTTGTTGCTACTAAGCAACAAAAAAACTATTGCTTTGCTAACATTTCATGCACACCTGCATTGCATGAATAATTAATGTAAACAAATTATAATTTGATGCTGTTTGTATTATTAAGATGTACATCAACTGATTTTAGACAAGAAAACTTGAAGAGCAAAATATGATAATTTAAAGGAGATAATACCATGGTATCCATTTTTAATATAACCCTAGATACAATACTATTTCCAAGAAATGTATCCAGAATTAATTTATCTAAAATTTTTTCCAAGGATTGCCCATTGCTTTTATAGATCTAGTCTAATTCAGACTGATGCAGTTTAAGGAAGAATGTGTCTTGGTTTGACATCTGAGATATCCTATATACTAAGATCAAAATGATTCTTTACCTCAGGAGTTTGCTGAATTCACTCAGCTTGGCCTATTGCACACCCATTTCACTGAAAATGTCATTTTAAACAGCTGCTCTAATGCTGCTGGTGGAAAAAGCATCACTATTTGTTGTGGATACAAGTTGTTAGAAATAAACATTCAACTCTGTTAGAATTTACTCATGGATTAAAGTTGCTCCTCACATCACAATGACACAAGCTGACACTTCCTATAGATGGCACCTTGACTGATACATCCTGTCTGAGCCTTAGAATGGCTCTTATCTGCACATGTTCTGCAAGGTATTACTATTTCAACACGTACTGCAGCACCAAAATGCCTGAATTTAAATCCTGCTATCGTATCTTTGCTATATATGACCTTGAGAAAATTGCTTAACCTCTTGAAATGCTTTTCCTTATTTATAAGACAAGGAGGATGATAATTATTAACTACCTTGGAAGACTAGCCTTACCTGCCATACTACATACTAAGTGCCAGCAACATAAATACTGCCTGCAATATATTAAACACTCAATGCAAACTAATAATCATTTTAACATGTTTTAATCATATCTTACCTATTAAGTTTGCTGCTTATCAGAACAACTCAAAAATTTCTTTAACTTAATACATTTTTGCTAATGCTCACAAGCTACTTAAAAATAGCACAATAGATTGAGTAGACAGTGTGTGGAAATAATCTATCTGATATTTTGATATTTGGAATGTCACAGAACAATTTTTAAATTATCAATCATATAATAGTATATTTTACATCAGAACAAATTCAAGACTATAACCAATACTTGTTGCTTATTACTATATGTAGTTATATTGTGTATACATAGATAATATAATACCACTCAAGTGGAAACAGATAAAAATCATAATTAAGGACAGCATATAAATCCTTAAAGTATGAAACAGGATGAAGAAAAATTGTAAAAGTAAATGGGTTTTGTAAATATAAAGAACATTTACACTATTCTAACTATTATTGAAAATGAAGGTATTGCTTTTATTTTTGGTTTATGCATTACACTTTCATTTGTTTTTTACATGCTAGGTAAGGTTTATTTAGGGCACTCATTTATCTTGAACATGTAATTTCATTTTCTTTTTCCTACAAATTTTGATGAAACAGCAAACCAACATATCCTTTTAGTTATTTATTGGATGTTAAAACCAGATAGTTTAATTTATTGTTCCTAGAGATAGTTTTAAGAATACAGGACAAATTCAATCTTGAGTAGATTCATTGAGGATCAGAACCTAATTCTCAAAAACAGAGTGGATAACTTAAGGTCATAATATAAGAGAATTACATTGAAAGGATATATTTATGGCTACTTTTGCTAGTGCAAATTATGAAGCAAATGGGTTTATTTCAAAGAAAATTCCTTGAATGCAGCTTTATGCTACATTAAAAATTGGTAAGATAACACAAGAAAGGTTTACCACAGAAAGCTCTTAGTACCTGTTAGCTGTCGTCATTCACCATCATAAATATGTTATATGAATGACATTATTCTTTCAAGATTTTCTGTTTTGAACATAAACTCCTTAATCAAGTGATACAAGGATATACTTCTGCACACTGAGATCATGTTAAATAATTGATTGTCTTGCAGATCTTGCTCCATCCAACCATGTGTACTTTTAATCTTTTTACATTTTTATCAGAATATGACTAATTTCATCTCAACTTCACTCTATATTGTTACTTCAAAATAATGACAATGCATCTTTTCTTAAGTCTGAAAACATATTAGTACAAAAATTTCTACTGTGGTACTTATTAAGAAAATATTATTCAAGCCTAGAGATATAGTTCAATGGTGGAGCACTTACATAAGGTATGTGAGGCCCTGAGTTTGAGCTCCAACACCACAAAAAAAGTTCAATGAGCGTTCAGTTAAAGAAATAAAGTCTTTCAGTTAAAGACCACCAAATAACAGTTTTTGATTTACTTTGCTGTTTTCATATGTAAGCAATGCTCAGTAAGGCCAAAGAAGGTGTTTTTTTTTTCCTCAAGTGTGACTATCTATAATTGGGCAAAATAATTTCACAAGAAATTACTAAATTACTTTGTTTTTAATAATGTGTATATATGTGTGTATGTGTGTATATAAATAAATATATATCCCAATTGCTATTATTTACCCCAAATTGAAAGACAAAAGTTTTTTTTATAAGAAATATCAATCTATTCAAGACTGAATTGGAGAACAGGAGAGTGGAACAGTCCTGCTGGTGGGGGAGGTGTTGATACTAGTGGGGGAGAGGTGGTGAAAGGGCATCGGAGGGTAATAGTACAAATACGGTGTACACATGAATCTAAATGAAAAAATGAGACCTGTTGAAACTATTCCAAGAATGGGAGAAAGGGGGATAAAGGAGAATGATGGAGGAGTGAATTCAAGTATGACGTATTGTGGAATATTTGTAAATGCCACAAGGTACCCCAACTCAGCACAACAATATAAATAAGTAAGTAAATAATCTACTCAAGACTGTAAAGGCAACTGATATCTTTAAGATGGGGAATTCCCTTTTTTCTAAAGAGTTTACCATTTTTGTTTAGTATGAGTATAAAATTTTCATTAAGATTGAAAAATAAAATCCTATAAAAATTCCATTCTCAGCAACCAACCCAAAATTCATAGTTAATGAAGTATAACAAATACACAGAAAGTTAAATCATGATATTTTCAAATTATACAGTTTTAGGTTTGACTTTCCTATACTTAACAAACTGCCTACATTTTTTTATTCTGAGATTTTAATTTCTCAACAAGCTCTACTACTGTATGAATGATATTCCACTATTAAATTTTCACATAATCACTCCATTTATTCACATTCACCTTTTGATCCCAGATCATTTTAAATAAAAGTGTCTTTAAATTGCTCACATTTTGAATGATAGCGATAAATATCTTATGACAGAATTGTGTTTTCACCAAGAACTTTTTAAACAGTGAAGGTTTAGGTCATTATGAGTGCTTTCTATGAGATGCCCTCAAATTATAACAAATTCTTGTCATCTTCCGTAGGAGATCTTGGAGTCATTTGTAATATGACTCCAAGTACAGGATATGTAGGATGATTTTGTATAGCTGGGAAATTTTATGGTGCTGAAAGGCGAGCTGGCAAACGTAAACTGGCCAATGGACAAACATTTTCACAGGATTGACAAATCTTTCAAAAACAAGCAGAATGGAGAATCATGGACCTTGTTATTCATAGATTATTTTCCCCACATTTCTTTAATACCATATTCAAAGTGATTTGTGATTTAATGTGCTTCAAAAAATCAATATTATGCAACAGCTAGTTGGTGTTTATTATATACTGTGGGGATACAAATTATGCATAAGATCAACATTGCCTTCAGTATAACCCAGAATATAAACCACTGGGAATAAATTTAAGATGATAATCAGGTATTAAAATATAGAGAGTAGTCTGTAAGTATTCCAGGGGCACTGTATTAAGAGGCACACATACATGAGTTTCTTTCCCTGAAATACTTCTGATACTTTATCCTACTGAAGGTGAGAGTCACGTTACTTATAAAGACATGATCAGCATGTCTCCAGCTGAGGACATAATTCATTGCATCTCTAGGGAAAGAAGCCAAGGAAAGGTCAATCATGAATGTTCTTTGCTATCATTTCCCCATTTCTAAGGAGTGCAGAGGGCAGGAGTGGTATATAATAGTTTGTGTGTGTGTGTGTGTGTGTGTGTGTGTGTGTGTGTGTGTGTGTTGAGTCACATAGAATATTTCAATTTGGCCAGAACACTAATTTGTCTAAAATCATTAATGACTTCGATTGAACTAATATTGCGTTTCAGGACACAGTGACTAAATAACCTTGATGCATATTGAAAAAATTTTCTCAAAACACTTGGATTATCAAAAATGAGGCAAATTGATTATGATCCAATTTTTGCCAACTTTTTAAATCTGTTTAAAGAATAAGCATATACTTATAGAATAGTTGCAAAACTATTCTTGTACTCATATGCTTACATCATTTTCATGTTACATCATTTATAGGCATAGTGCAATTATTAAAAACAGTAGGCATAAAAATTATACCATATTATTAAGTAATATACTGACTGAAGTAGAATTTTGTCACCTTTTTCATCTAGTCTAAAATCCAATCCAAGATCCTATATTGCATTTATTATTTCTTTATCTTGTTTTTGACACTTTTGAAGAGCTTGAACCAATCATTTTTGAGAGCATCCTTCAATCTATGTCTGTGTAATGTTTTCTCATCATTTGACTGAGGTTATGCTTTTTTGGTAAAAATGAATTTGCAGTGATATTATGACTTTCTTGGCAAGTTGTATTCTGATGTATACACTAGCACATCTTACTACTTGGTTGCCTTAATTCTTATCACATGGCTAATGATGTCTTCCAGGCTTCTACATTGCAATGTTTATGCTTTCCCCTGTGTGATTAATGAGTAACTTGAGAAGAAATACTTTGAAACTGTGTAAATATCCTTTTCTCATCACTTTTAATTGATGGTTTGAAGAATATATATGAAATGGATAGATACACACATTTCTGTGGTATATGCTTAATGATTTTCTTTTTCTCCTATTCCTTCTAGATTTATTAATTTATTTTCTACTGTGAAGTACAGTTTTCTCTTGATTTATCTACTTTTCATTTGTATGTTTTTAACCACATGGTGTCATGTAATTTAGTTTATTCGATGGATTTAATGCAAATCTAGCATTATTTGTTTCGAGTTAATCCATCCTTGACTATTGGATTCTATTTAACCTTTGTTCTTGTAAATGGAATCCAAACTTAAATGTGTGATATCCAGCAGATCTGTAACTTCTATTTATCTTAGTTTCATCATCTAAAACAAGTAATAATACCTACCTCTTATGGTTATTGGAAAGATTAAGTGACTTAATACATCAAAACAATTAAGTAAGAACCTAGAATACAGAAAGTAGTAAATTAATGTTAGCAGTTTTCATTAACATTGTTATTATTCTTACTACTGCTGTTGTTGTTATTACTAATACATTCATTTTGCTTTTATTATTTGAAGGAAAAATAATGTTCTATTTCTTAAAGATATATTATTGTTAATTAAAGATGATATTTCTGGCTAATTTCCTATGTTTTGTGATTGATTTTAGAAATAGTAAGTAAAGAACTTATTTTTAATCCCTACTCACTAGAAAGGGTAAAGTATCTCAGAAAAGAAACCTAATGTGTATATGTAGGTAAAGTTCAGAGCTAGAAATATCAAAAACTGTTACATTATTTCTGAATCTGCTGGAAGGTGTATAAATACTGGTCATTTTGAGGCCAACCTGAATAGAAAGGCTTGAGGGGGGAAAAAAAGGCTTGTAGTCACTTTCATTGCCTTGCCTAGGTGACCACCACTGTGTCTCTTGCCTTTCTCCTTCATGTTCCCTGTTCCTCTGTCACCTCTTCCAAGATCCCTACAAATGTGCATTTCCTAGACCCTCACAGGATTCTCTACCCAGTGACTTAGTTCTAGTTATACTCTAGACCTCTCCACCTGGGCTGAAGTTTCTGTACTTGTTAGTACCTACCCAGAAGCTGGAAGATACCGCATAGCCGAGTGTGCTCATAGATACCTAAGAGCAATTACTCCACTAACTTTTTGCCACACTATATTTTTTAGAAAACTTGGTTCAACTAAGAATTTTACACAGAAACAAAATAAGCTTAAAATGTGCATTGTCAGTTATTTCTGAGAGAATATGAAAGGTATGCAGAAAAATTTAAAATTATAACTTTGCAAAACTCAGTGGTAGCCTCTCATGGTTAATGGAGGCTTAGAAAATGTATTACCTCAGTCCACAATGCCTTTTGGGATAAACCAGTCAAAAGCTAACCAACATCTCTTCATCTGCCTACAGCTGTGAGAAGAATCATAGTTCTAGAATAAAAAAAAAAATCTGGAGTTTGTGGGCTCTCACAGGGTATAATACATACACACACACACACACACACACATACATATACATAGAAAAGTCACAATGAAACTTCCTGTGTAATCATCACAAACAAACAAAAATGTCTTTTTTTAAAGAAAAATGAAGGACAGAGAGGTAAAACAAGTCCTGTCTGGGGGTTGGTAACCAGTAGGGGAGGGACATAAGGAAAGGGTGAAGGAAGATGAATATGATGAAAATATTACATATTTGTGTATAAAAATGGAACAGTGAGACCTTTTTGAAAATGTTCTAAGAAGTACTGGCAAAGGGGGATAAAGTAGAAAGATGGAGGGGGTGAATCCAGCTAAGATATTTTGTAAGCACTTTTTTAAATGTCACAATATATTCCTGTACATTATAATATGCTATTAAATAAATAAATAATGAATAATAAATAAAAAAGAAGTTGTCTAAGCATAATGAATCCATCACCATTTGAAACAGGAGAGCGAATGGGGGGGTGGGAATATAATGGAGGGGGTGAACTTGTTCAAAGCTCACTGTACACATGCATGAATTATCACAATGAAACCCCTGCATATTATTAATGCATGCTAACTCAAAAACAAAATAAAGTTTCAAACTAATAAGTCTAATTATTAAAGAGGCAAAGGTGAGCCTTCAGCATATTTGGAATAATGTCAAAAGAGATGTCAGAGGGATGGGGAACACTAGGGAGAGGGCTAGAGAGGCAAAAATCATTCAAATTGTTGTGGTGGTGCAGCACATGAATTTTGCTGGACATTCATCTTTCCTTAAGGCTCCTCTTCTGGTATTTTCAGGAGCTTCACTTTTTCCAGGAACAGGTTTCACTTCTCTGGTCACCTCAAGTCAACTCGTGTAAGCCTCGGGAGAGAGAGGCACAACATCATTACTGTTGCCTTTGTCTGCTACTCCCCACCCAATCCCTCATGATGTGAATTTTGCATAGTCTTCTGTGTCTCAGTGGTACTTTGAAATAGCCCTTTGTCCAATTCCAAGTGGAACTTCAGTAATATTACCAAGGTGATAATATTTTAAATAAGTTTTCACTAAAATGTTAAAGGTCTGTACAATATCATTGTAAATGAAACAACTCAGTGCCTTAATTCAAGTCCATAGATGGATGGTGAAATTTGTCTCTGAAAAACCACTGAAGAAGATTGTATGGGTAAATTTATGATGCCTTTAAAAATGGAGAATCAACCATAGTGTTACAGAACTGATGAGGTATTATAATTCTTAGCAAACATAAAGAATTATTTTAAAAGCTTTTTGAAAAAAAGTAAAGGTAAAGATTCATATTCTCATATTTGCCTCTTTTGATAACGAGGCACCAGCAACTCATAAACTCAAGGTTTTCATTTTACTGTAAACTTTAAAATAGGGTTATCAATATTCACCAATTACATGATAGGTAATTATTCCAAACAATAGGTATAAAGCACATTCTGTAGACATGAAATGTGTTACAATGGCACAGTGACCTCCCAACTTTGCTGGGTTTACTTGAGTAACTGAGTAAATACCATTTCTTTGTTTGCTTTTAATTCCTAAACAAGAAGGAAAATGCTTGCACCTTGAGCTATAATTTCCTTATACTCTGGAAAATTGCCATTGAACTAATAAAAAGCACCCTGGCTCTCACCTCTGCCTGTGCTAACTGAAAACATTCCTTGCATTCAGGCTTAGCTCTTTAAACTCCAAAGTTGGTAGTATCTCTCATGTTCTAAGTTTGAGTCTATGGAATTAAAAAAAGAAGTTTCAGTGAATTCAAAGGTAAAAAGTCTACCATAATCTCCTAATCTGTAATCTTCATGTTCAAAAGAAAAAAATGGATTCTGTATTTTCCTTCTCTTTGAAAAGGTATGATTTTTCTTAATTTCAAGGGGATTAATTTAGCATATGACTCAATTAAGCTCCCTGTTGGTTAGGAAAGAAGTTACATTCTTCAGGGAAATAAAAGGAACAAAGGTCTTTCCAGAGCAACACTGGCTGACAACAGGCAAGTGACTAGAATAGGGGTGACACATAAAGGAGGCTAATTTCAAAACTAAGATAGAATTAAAAGGGAAGACCTCATAGCCCAGAAATTGAAAGTGATTTTGTGGAAAATTGCTCATGGTAAAATAAAATAAAGCTTTTTGGACAACAGCTCTTAGCATATTAATTTTGGTGTAATATGAATTCTGCAATAAGACAATTTATCATTTATTATAAAGAAGGTTCTCTATGGAGTGGACAAAATGTTCCCAATTACATTTCTCACTCTTCTTATGTGTACCACTCATCATGGGAGAAGATGATGCCACTTTTGGAGACCTTTCTGTTTAAGAAAATTAATAGATCTCTCAAATTATAAATGGGTCCATTCTAAGAATGACATCACCTACATCTATATCATTGTATATGATTTTGAAGATTTTTTTTCAAAGGCAGTTTGGACTGTGGTCCATTTTACTGAAGTGAACCCAAGGTGAATCTCTATTTTTCCTGAGAATTTCAAGTCTCAAAGTCAGGGCATCAAAGTGAAATATTTCAAAATTTAACTAATAAAACAGAAAACCGCTTAGCTTTGCAGTTTATGAAATGTGGTAAGGAAAGTGTGCTAACAGGATCATGGGCATCCTTTCTACAGGGCCCAAACATGAGCTAAAATCTTCCTTCCATCTTATTTAATGTATAATTTAGAAACTTCAGTAGTTCAGAGTCTTTTAAAACTATGTCTTTAAGACATAACACTAGCATTTTTCTAAAGTACATAATAATCTATTTCTCAATACTCTATCAAATAATTTGTAAGGTCTTAAAAATAAGTTTATTTTATTTAGGATTTAAAATGGAAATCCAGGTTTTGTTTTATGATAATTCACATTTCATTTGAAATGTCTGTTCTAATGGTTCTGTTTTTTAAATGATACATCTCTTCTAAGGAAAAAAAAGAGTTTGGTTTGAAATGATCTTGAAAATGCAATGTCTTTGACTAAAGAGACTTAAATTTTATTAGTAGGCTTTTAATCATTTAAAGCAATAAAGAGAGTATCTTTCTCATTTTCAGCAGGACAAGGCAGCATTAAAACAAGACCATTCCATCAGGGGGGCTTGATTATCTTCTTAGTGTTTTAAATTATGCATACGATTGGTGACACAAATACATGTTTAAGTGGTTGCAAATTTAAAAAATCAATATTCCCAAAGAACTAAAATTATGCCCAATCATAAATAACAAAAATTAATTCACCTGCATATTTTGATCTCTAAGTTACTCTATGAACATGAACTCATTTTATAAAAGAGAAATATCTTTTCACATCAACTTGTGTTCATTATATCTCATACAAATACAGCTCAAATCAAACACAAGCCTTTTCAAGCAGAAGAAAATTAAACTGTTCAATGTTCTTCTCTCTCCAGATGATCTGGTGTGAGATGTGGCCTGCCATGTAGCACCAAACCCACAGCAACCAGGACCCATTGTTCCCAAGGGAAACATAGCCTATGCGGGAATGCAATGGTGTGCACTGCAAGGAACATGGAAAAAAGCATATGTCACTACTGTACAGTACACAACAGACAATTATGATTCAACTGTCCAAATTATAATCAGTTTGACAAATGTCCACAAGCGTCTTCATTCTATTTTATATTTTCCCTAAGACAAGGCAATCACACAACCAGACAATTCCATCAGGGAAGCTTGTTAGCTGCTTAGTCTGTTAAACCCTGGTTGCCATAGCATCTAGAGTTGAAAAAGCTGCAGATTGGCATGAAAAAGCATGTCGACAATTGCCCTGTCACAGCATGCAAGCCAGGTCTGCTCAAAGGCAGCACACTACAAGTTTTCTTTCCCAGTTTGCACTACCCCATGCTGTTTAATAATATCCATTTACTGGTATTGGGATTGATCTAGCACACTGTAAAATTCACATCTAGTGAGACTTTGCTTTTCACATGGAGTGAAATTCTTTAACAAATGAGAGTATGGCAATTAATTTAGAAATGTAATACTGTATATATTATAAGAAGTATATTTAGATTTAATGGAGAAACTGTCCAAAATTTTAATGCACAGTTCTTTAAAGATCCAAACAGTTTTATTGGCAATTTTTCAGTTGACTTTCTAGTCATTTCTGAAGCCTAGTTAGTCATACTTTGGGGATGACAGACAGCATTCAAAATTCAGTAGTATATTTTTAAACATGTTTTAATCATGCCATAGTCATTTCTTTTTTATATGCATGGTATAATTTAATTAAGGACATACATTTCTAAAATAACTATAATTTAATTAAAGATTAATATCATGAACACCAAAATTATAGTCTAGAGAGCAATGTGCATCAATTTTTTCCAGAGGGATCATATGCTTAATGGTGATAAATTACCATGCATTAATAAGAAAAAGTAGGTTTTTACCAATGGGTATTCATACCCCTGCCAACTCTCAGATTTATGCAGTGAATGGATTTTAAATAAAGTAAAGCATGTTTACAAACAACCATTGTTAACTTATTGGCACTATAAAATGTGAAAATGTCTATTTAAATTATGAGACTTAGAAAAATAATTTTTGCTCAGAAGCTTATACTTACATTATTTGTCTTCTCCATTATCACCTATTTTATTCTTTCTTTAATTACATTTTTCTTTGATTCCACAAAGAAAGAAAAATCTAAAAATGCATACTCAATAACACAACTAACCCAGTAAACCAATAAAGGTTTGAAATATAGGCATTTTTCTATGTTTTCTAAAATGCTTCTTTTCATTGATACCTACTGCTCTGCTCACCTCATGTCACTAAAGCACATTCCTTTGAGTACTTGTGATCTCACTCCTTAGAACCTTACACATGAAAAAGAGTTGATACATAGTTTACCATAGTACAAGTGATGCACTATTTGTACTACATTAGCAATACTGAACTTATGATTACTTTTCACAGTCTTAAGCTATTGAACACCTCATATAGAGTCTTTGTCCTAAACAAGATTTTCAAATATGTAAATAGAATAATCAAAGCATTAACACCATAGTCTTGTGCATACATATGCACACCTGAAAATAATTTCACTCAGTGGATCTGCTCAAGCAATAAATTTGACCTCCTTATTTTCTAGGAATCCCCCCAAATCTCAAAATCTTGAGATGAAGCTTGGTTCACATATGGTGTCCATGAATGTGTTTTTTTATACCATATCTTCCAGTTTAAAAAAAATAGGAGAAAAGCTGTTTACTTGTTAAAGGTCTTTTTATAAGCTTTGATGACTCAAAAACACCTTTATTTTAACACATGGAATTTGGCAACGAAGTTACCCATGTTACCATTTGAAAAACTTTGATATTTTGAAAAAGAGAGAATTAAAAACAGAGATTGAAACTTGGCTTTTGTGTACAGAACATAATTATCCAAGTATAAATTTTAATATAAGGATTTACTAGAGAAATGAACTATATCTGCCAGAATACCATAATTGCCAAAGCTATAACTGTCCTGAATGAATAATGGTAATTAGTGCCATAAACTTTACCCTGATATAGCAAGTTAAAAAAAGAGAGACAAAACAAAACACAAAACTCTTGATGAAAAAATGAAGTTAGATAACAGAAAAATAGATAAACCTGCACATCCAATAAAAAGCCTAAGAAAAGGTTGAGATATAATTTCTTCTAATTATGTTTTCCCAAAAAGATTATATTTAAACTTAGTTTTGGTTGTTGCTTCTCATTTCCTAACCCACAGTCGGTACAGGAGAAAGTGGCTCCTCAAGTTGGAATGAAAATGGAACCACCTCTCAACCACTCTTAAGACACATGCGTTTCCTACAGTCAGTGTTAGGCTTTCAAATCTAAGAACTGGACAGCAGAGAAATAAGAGTTTATGTTTTAACTTAGAGTAACGTGGCCTTAACCAGGAAAACTCAAATTCCCCTCTATAATCCAAATGCAATCTCTTGCCAATGGTTTAAAAACCTATTTTGGTCTTTATAACCATGCTGTGTTTATAGTATGCCCAATGAATTTTTTAAAAAACTAATTATGTATGAACTGTGCTTTCTCTTCAGACCTGATTTATTGCATGTTCACTCTTCTACTCTAAACTGGGAAATAGAAATAGTTCTTTTTTAATTGCTAATTTCATTGGATAGCATGATTAATTTTGGATGTCTCTATAAATAGCCTACCTTTCAGTCATTTTGATTGTTGCCAAATATCCAAATTGAAATTATACAAGATCTCAATAACCATAAGAGTCCACAAAAAGAAAAAAAAACCCTTGACTTATGATAGCAAATAGCATCTTGCAATGTCATGACTTCCTTTCATAATACTCAGAGTAAATGTCACAATAAAGGTACAACACTGGTTTATTTCTTAAAATACATGTATCCCATTAATTCCCTAAGCCAAACACAGTCTTACACAAGCTGTAGGTTTCATATAAGCACATGCATTCTTGTGTAAGGTAGTTCTTGTTTTTCTGGGTGATTTTACCTTATTCTGAAATTTTCTTCACCTGACTGAAAGCACATTAACTTCTAGATAGGCATCACACTGATGTCTCCATGCTGTAGCATACAGCCGTGAATTTGCTACGATCTGTTTAATCAGCAGTGTATTGATTTTCCGCAGCTTTCCTTCATTTTAGCCCCATAGCAGGCTTCTGTAATTTCCTTTGGACAAAGTGTAACCAAACTGTGCTAAGTGATGTTGATTTGCAGGCAAAAGTAAAGGGGTAAATATAAATTAACAAGCTATAAACATTTTACAAGTGGGGAGTCAATAAAAACAGTGTCTGCAGTTTCTTTTAAAAAAAATGATTTGAAGCAGATTGTTAACAAAGGTGTCCAAAGAAACTGACATGAGTCTGAGAATAATTTTTGCGCTTTGTGATTAAGAATTGATCAGTCTAAAAGCCTCGGATGCAACTGAATCACCCATAAGCTGCTGGCCTGAAAAGACTCAGCAGGGGCTGGTATTTGTTTGTTAAACTCCCATGATTCCAAGTAGATAATTGGTCTGTGAATTTCATGGCAGAATCTGAATTTGCTTTCTTGCTTCCCAGCTGGCTGAACACTGGTTTATAGACTTCTGTGTACAAATTTAGCCAGCAGCAAACCTCACATCTTTAATATAAAAGGTGTTTTGTTGTGTTTTTCAGGTGCTGAGTGGAAAGCCCACACTCCAGAAGCTCATTAAAAGGGCCAAGTTACAGTACAGGTTTATTTCTGTCACAGCATTTCTGAAAACAGTGACAAGGATTAATATGTTTCTTTAGTACTGGAAAAAGCCTGACACAATCCCTTGTGAATTTGATCATCTGTTTCATTGCCTGTATAAGATTCAATCTCCTATTATATCCTAAAGTTACAGCTGTAAACTAATGCTGGTAAGAATTCATAAGCTATTGCACAAGCCTGGGGCAAAACTAATTGTTTTATTCAAGTCATTTATTTATTTATTTATTATTTATTTCATACCTCTCTCCTTTGATCTTTTATCACTCTTCCTTCTCAAAGTCAAGATATCTTTGATTGCAAAAAGGAGATAGAGACAGGGAACTTATGCTCTAGAATCTCTCAAAAAAAGTTGCTGTGGATTAGTGTATTGCAGAAATGTCCCTCTAATTCTTTAAATAAAACTATTCCTATTTTCCTTTCATTAACTTATACATTCCTTATGACAAATATTTGCACAAATATTATTTCTTTGTATTCTGTCTAATCATGTGACTTTAGGATTTATTTACCAGTGGTTGCTGTGTGTCTGGGACATGTTTTCCAAGTGGTACATGCAAATCTTAGTAACTTGTAAAACATATAAAACGATTTTGTTTGGCATCAAATTAGACAGTCAAATAGCTATTTTCTATTTTCAAAAGTTAAACTTGTGGTAATGTGCTAATATATACATCATAAAACAATCTTCAAAATGAGGACTCTCCACCTTCTTCCTTCCCTTCCATTTCTTCTCCCTCTCCTCTTTCTACTTCTTCCTCTCTTAAGTTCATCACTGAGGAGCATTTATTCCTTACATACCAGTTTTTTTTTAGTTGTGGGAAATGATGTTTCATTCAACATTTAGATACAAAAATGTATATTCAAAATAATTTCAGAATTTTTGCAAGTACAAAATAAAACACAAATGGAAATATCCCTACTAATCCATTTTCACACACTTTAAAAATATTAGCAATTATTGCAAGATTGATTAAGCTGAAGAAGAATATCCATGCTATGATAGAAATTAAACATTAAGCTTCCATTACTCTTAACAGAAGCTGTGTGCCTAATTCCTTATGCACGGCAGACATTTTAACCCATAATAGCTGATTGCAAATAAAGTCTGAAACTAGGTAGAACCTTATTTGCACCTGCCAATTTGCTGCCCTCAAGCACTATAAGACGTTTTCATGATAGAACAATAATAAAATAATTGCTAAAGTGATCATCTTCTTCAAATATGTCCCCTTCAAGCAGTGTAAACACTGTGTTTCATGGCACCCCTGAGAAGAAACGTTTGCGCAGTTCAATGCAGCCACTTCTTTTTACTGAATAGCTACAAAATCTGCCCTCGATTTTGTTCATGCAATAAAAACTCATGTTATTCATTTAAAAGAATATATTGTGGATAGTTGCTGATTTTCACCCCTGATGTATCCTATCTTATCTCACATCAATAATGACAGCTCAATTAGTTCTGTTTCTATTTTTTTTAAGTAGGAACCATTTGTCAACATGTTAGTGAGGCTTTGCCCACTACTTTCATTCAATAAAAATAACTTGTTCTGAAGACAGTTTTACCATTCTATTATGAGTATCAATGGTTTGCACCATTATATATATATTATGTATATATAATAATAATATAGTATATATAATATACATATAATATATAATATATAATATATAATAATATATAATATATAATAATATATTATTAATATATTATTAATAAATAATAATAATATATAATATATATAAATATATAATGTATTAATAATATATATAATATATAATATATATATATTGCTTGCCTCATGGTAACATAGGGCATATAAGAATCACTTTCATACATAATGATATGGATGATTTGTGCATGAATAGCATCTTTTTCCAATGAGCTCAAAATATGCTATTTGATGTTGAACCCTATCTTTAAATCTAATTAATTGAATTCAATACATCCTACATCTTGCTTAACATTTTAAGGTTCTATGTTATCACACAGAAGAAAACTGAGGATTACTCTATAGACAAATAGATGGCTAAGCAAAAATTAAAACTCCATACTCTTTCTATAGTAAGGATATTTCATGTTTCAAAGGTTTATCATTTCCAGGGTGGGTAAACTCTTGTGGATATCCATACTTTATTGGCAAATATGTAAGATCTTGAGGACAAGATAATTTTCTTGTATAACTTTTTTTTTGTACTTAGTGATTGTTCATTAAATTGAATTAACTGAGACATTTAAGACATAGAAGGCCAATATATAGTATCTTAACAGATCATACCAATTCTTGGCACTTATGGCAAAGATGTTGACAGGCTTTTCGGGTTAATTTCAAATTGCGAAGAGTTATTGAGTCTTCTAATGGGAATTAATATGAATATAAATAAAAACAAAATAGAAAACATCTGGCATAACTTCCTTGAATGTTGCACTACTCATAAATAAAAGGAGGTTAAACAAAGAGTGATGGTGGATCACACGTATAATCCTAGTGCTCAGGAGGTTGAGGGAGCCCAACCAGGGTTACAAACAAGACCTTGTCTTCAATACTACTGTAATATAATAAAAGGTTAGATATTATTTTAAGGTGGGGAAAAGTATAATTCCCAAGTACTGCCCTTTTATTTCTTTCTTTTGACAAGGGTATAAAAAGAATAAGCCAATGAAATATTAATAAACAGGAGTGTAAATATAATTAGAATGCTGTAAAGGCAGGACTGCTGTAGATTTATGAGAGAATATTAATTAACCCATATAATTCATTAGCTATTACATACAAAAATACAATGTTTCAATTTCGTGGCTGCTTGATTTGAATGAGTAAACATCATGGTGTTATAGCTACCATGGAAATCTATACCAAGAAAGTGACTAAGACAGATATAAACAGACTTTTAAAACAGACTTTGAAACTACTTCTATGTACTTATATTTTTTTATTGTTGGAATGGGAGCACATTTTGGCATTAACCAAAATTTTTACAATATATCAAATGTAACATACTTGCATTCACCCCTTCCATAATTCTCCTTTACTCCTTCTCCCCACCCATTCCTGGAACAATTTCAACGGGTATCATTTTTCCCTTGCATACATGTATATACAGTATTTTCAACATATTCACCCTCTTATACCCTTTCCCCACATCTTCCCCCCTCCCACTGATACCAACCCATCAGATAGGACCTACTGTTTTCTGATTTTGTAAAGGATAAATAATGATATTTTGTAAAAGATAAATAATGATATTTTGTTTGTTTAAGATAGCTCTACATGGAATTGTATTGTGACATTTCCATGTATATATATATTATAACCCAAGTTGGCTCATCTCCTCTATTTTTCTCCTTTTTACTTTAGTCCCCCTCTTATGGTGATTTCAGTAGGTTTAAAAATTCTATATTCATTCTTGTATAGGAAGCACATCATCCATATTCATCTTAACTTCCTTCTTTTACCCTCCCTCTCTTTTATGTAACTTCACCTTAGCATGATCTGTTTTTCATAAGATTGCTTGCATTTGTAATAGGTCTATATCCCACATATGAGAGAACACATGTGGCCTTTGGCTTTCTGAATCTGGCTAACTTCACTTAAAATAATGTCCTCCAGTTCCATCCATTTACCATCAAATAACAAAATTCCATTCTTCTTTGTGGCTGAGAGAAGATCCATTGTGTATAAATACCACATTTGCTTAACCCATTCATCAGTAGTGGGGCATCTTGGCCATTTCCATAGACCATAGTTACTGTGTATTCTTCTTAGGTTTAGAAATTTTTTTCTGCCAATTGCTCTCAGATATTAAATTTTAGGGCAATAAGGTATTGAATTAAGTTACATAGTACAAATCTAAAGCATATTTCTAAGAGGGCAAAATTCATGCTATCACTGTCAATCAGACACTTTCAAAGTGCTGTTTATTTAGGATGATTAATGACTAACATCTTTGTTGACTTCTCTTTGCAGTTAAGTGGTGGTCTCAAGTTTATTTTGGTAATAAAGCACTGTTCTGGGAAATGAATTCAAGTATTTAGTTCTCATCTATTTAACCTTTAGATTTTTCTTAAGTGCAAAGGATGCTTTGTTTCCTCAATTTCCTTTATTCTGCGTTATACTACACCTTTTCACTCAAAATCATTCAAACCAGTGAATCAAATACATACTATAATATACTGAAAGCTGCCCTTAGTTCAAGTAACTTCAGAAAGTTAAATAAGTTAATGATCAATTGTCTGTAAAGAAAGAGCATTGCAGATCATAGTGTTTTGTGCACATACTGAACAAAATGAGTGATTTGTGCTTTTCTAGCTTGTTCTCATTCTTCCAGGGCTTTTTTAAAGTTCCTTTATTCCTGAATATCAAATACATGACTGCATTTAATTTTTTTAGTCTTCATGATTTCATAAGTGCATATGATGTGTCCTGGGGAATTTTTAACTATAATAACAACATAATAATAAATATTTACATAAGATATACATAAATGTCATTATAACCAATAATAATATCATAAACAGGATACTTACAATGAAACTATATCTTTCTTCACAAATCATACTTTCATTTTTGTTGAGCTATTTATTTTAGAAATAAAAAATATGGTTATTTCATTAATTGATTCTTCTTACAGTATATTATTCCTTTGGGAAGAAAATAATATAAGGGAGAAGATTGACCCTAGTGACTTCCCAAGGCTTATTTAGTCAACGATATTTATTTGGCTTTTACTTCAAAATAGACCACTGTAACAGATATTTTGCAGTAATCATCCAATAATTAGGATAGTGTTTTCAACATATCTGCCCACAAAGCATTTTATTATTTATTAGAGAACTGGGACATATATCAAGAAGATTTAGATAAACACTTTTACAAGTCATAGTTACATGCATACCAAGAAAATTCATAATGAAGAAATAATCCAAATCAGGTGAAATTTATCATGGAAACCTTTCCAGACACAATTAGTTTAAGATAGATTTTAAAGTAATTCAAAACTATTCAACAGAAGGGATGGGGATTAAATAGATGAGGAATTAAATGTTATTCAAATATTGAATGCCTTCTTTTTCTCAAAGCATTTTATTAGCATATATTAGTTGTACAGTGGGGATTCATTGTGTCATTTCTGACTATGCTTATTTGGCTAGGTTCACTCTCATCATCTCTTTCCCTCATCTCCCTCTCTCCTACTTAAAATGATTGCAAAAGATTTCATTTTTCTATTTCATATAAGTATATAAGTACATTAACTATATTCACCCTCCTTAAGCCCTTCCATTCACCCTCCTTCCTTCCACAAACACCCATCCCCTCACAGGACCTATTCTACAGTCCTGTCCTTCATTTTTAATTCCAAAGTTAGGGTTTGGATGCCTTCTATATACAAGTCAGTATACTCAGAACTTGGTTGATAGGCAAAAGACTGAAGCATGGCACCTGCTCTGTTATTGTCCCATCTAGTGATGGAGACATACAGGCAAAAAACTATGCCATGTGCCAAGCAGAACCATACATAAAATTTTCATATACCGGAAAAACTTTTATTTGCCCACACCAAAGGTTCCATGTAGAAAAATAAAAAATTGTTTATGAGAAAATCTGGAGAAGGTCATCAGTTGGCACATGCTCTTTAAAACACATGCATCAGCCAGAAATAGTCTCTGTTCTGACAGCTGTGAATCAGGAACTCCAAAATACCAATGGTGTCCTGATTCCTTCTTTCTGCTCCATGATTCATAGTGTGAAACTCTAGGACTCAGAGTCACAATCTATTATCAGCCTTCAATACAACATTGGAACTGTATTCCAGGCTACCTGATAGGAAAAGAGCAAGATGTGACTCTACCTTTATCCTTCTTCTGTCTGAGGTTTTGTGTGTGTGTGTGTGTATGGAAAAACTCATCCTATAACTTCCAGTCATTTACCTTTTTTGAATGATAATGTGGGCTAACTTCAAAGGAGCCTGTTTTTGTAGCTTTTCTTCACTGTTTAAATTGCCAATCCCAACACATCAGTTATATAGTGAGGAAGGTGAGGATAGCTATGGGATAGACTTTAGTCAAAACATAGTTAATACACTATTGTTTAGAAAGCACTACACATGAGCAAGAAGGTGCTTGGAAAGCACTGTGAAAACACAATTGTCAATAATTGACAGATATTGTCTTATGAATGATAGAACAATAAGTTTGAAAAGATATGATTTGAACTTGATTATTAAATTGAGATTAATGAATTAAACAATTGAGATATCTTCAATTCACATAGTTGTTTATAGACCCCGAAATGGTAAACCTGAGATGTAACTTGAGGGAGTAGTCTCAATCCTTGTGAATGGAAAATATAAAAGAGTAAAAGGATATGGGTGTGTGTGTGAAAGAGAGAAAGAGACAGAGAGAAGAGAGAGACAGAGACATAGGAGACAGACAGAGAAAGAGAAATCATCTAGATTTCACTTAGGTAACAATCAGAGATTTATTTGAATCACAAAGACTCTGGTAGAAATGTGGAAATGAGAAAGTTTTGAGTTAGGATGGCAAAGGTGCTTGAAAGTACAAAAAATACATGAATGGTAGTGTTTTTTGCTTTTTATATATAGTGTCTTTTATACAGAGACTAGGTTAGGTATGTATTCTCTAAGACTAGAGAGATGGGTGCAGAAGTGTAGCCATGCTGCAATGAGCCTGGACATCCCTCTAGGCTGAGTACATGTCCATATGCACAAACATATACTGCCTTCCTCATCTTAATTAGCTGGAACTATGCTCACCTAAACTAAAAATGTAGATGCCATCTTTTCTTCCTTTTGTTGACACTCACACACAATCAGCAGAACTCATGTCAGCTTTTGGTTCAATATATTTCCTGAATTTGACCATTTGATACCTTTTCCATTGGTATCACCCTTGTTCATCCTCTAAGACATCTTATCCAGATTGCTACAAGAACATCTTAACTGATCACCCAGAGTGATATCCCTCACAACGGAGTCTCTTCCTGACAACCAGAGTGACCTTCTAGAGAATATAAATCAGAATCTGCTACTCCCATGCATAATATTGTTCAATCACTTTCCTCTGCATTTGAATTAAAACTTTCAGATTCCATACCATAGCCTAAATAGCCATCCACCATCTGACTCCTCAGCACATTTCCACTCTTTCTTTCCACATTGGCATACTTCATATATTTTTGTGCTTCTCTGAGATCACTCTGGCCTAATTGCCTCTCCTATAACACACCATTATTCCCTTACCACCCACATGGTTACATCCAGATATCTGCCTTCTTATCTCTTAATGTTCAGAAATCAGCCCATCTAAAATGGTCTCTCTTTGCCAGCTATATATCTGACAAGGAATTAATAACCAGAATATACAGGGAGCTCAAAATAACTAAACTCCTCAAAAATCAATGACCCAATGAAGAAATGTGCAAATGAACTAAAGAGATCCTTTTTAAAGGAAGAAGTCCAAATGACCAAAAAACACATGAAGAAATGCTCAACATCCCTGGCCATAAAGGAAATGCAAATCAAAACCACATTAAGATTCCACTTCATTCCTGTTAGAATGACTACCATCAAGAACACAAACAACAGCCAATATTGGTGAGGATGTAGAGAAAAATGGAACCCTCATACTCTGCTGGTGGGAATGTAAATTAGTACAGTCACTATGGAAAACAGTATGGAGGCTCTTCAAAAAACTGAAAAAAGAACTGCCATATGATCCAGCAATTCCATTCCTAGGGATATAGCCAAAGTAAGTCAGGTTACAATAAAGGCACCTGCACACCTATGTTTATTGTAGCATTATTCACAATAGCTAAGCTATGAAAATAGCTAAGATGCCCCACTACCTATGAATAGATTTAGAAAATGTGGTATTTATATACAATGGAGTTTTGTTCAGCCATAGAATGAAATTCTGTCATTTGCAAGTAAATGGATGGAATTGGAGAACATCATCTTAAGTGAACTTTGCTAGGTTCACAAGGCCAAAAGCCACATTTTCTCTCATATGTGCAATATAGACCTAATACAAATACGAGCAAGTTTATGAAAAACAGGTTATGTTAAGGGGAGTTCATACAAGAAAGTGAGGGTAAAAGAAGGAAGTTAAGAAGGTTAATATAGTTGATGTGCTTCCTATACAAGAATAAATATAGAATTTTTAAACCTGTTGAAATCACCATAAGAAGGGGACTAAAGTAGAAAGAAGAAAAATATAGGAGATGACCAATTTGGGTTATAATACATATATATAGGGAAATGTCACAAAGAAACTCCCTATAGAAGAGCTATCTTAAGCAAACAAAAATGTCATTTTTTTTCTTTTCCAAAATCAGAGAACAGGAGGGCCAAACAGGTCCTATTTGGGGGCATTGATACCAGTAGGAGAGGGGAGGATAAGGGGAAAGGGTATAGGAGGGTGAATACAGTGCAAATACTGTGTACACATGTACGTAAACGGAAAAGTGAGACCTGCTGAAATTATTCCAGGAATGAGGGGAGAAAACATAAAGGAGAATAATGGATGGGGTGAATTCAAATATGACATAACTGCTCTATTGTAAAAACTTTTTAAATGCCACGATGTACCCCCAGCACAACAGTAAAAGAAAAATGAAAAAAATGGTCCTCTTTCACCCAATCACCACTTATTTTACTTTCTATATTGTAACTTTCATTGTCTACAATATGCATCTTATTGTTTCTTGTGTGTTATGCCTGTCCACAGAATGTAAGCATAATGTATGAGGCACATTGAATGTGTGATTTGTGTAGGACTGAAAGCCTCCACTCAGCCTTACTGGCTTAGGAGTTTAGTCAGAGCAAGGGTTGGCATTCCCAGTTCTTGTCTCACAAAGCTGAAGAATGAACTTCGCAGACAACAAATGGTGACTCTAGAAGTAAGAAAGTTTATTAGGTGAAAGAATTAAGGTTCCTATGGGAGGGGGGTTCCCAAATGGGTATAGTGACTACACAAATTGACTTTCTGTAGTATCTCAACCTTATGACTAACCATGCTCCCTTTCACTCTTGAAAGTTTTTCTTGGCTGAAAACTTATATAGGTAAACCTTTGCGGAAGATGCTAAGGAGCTGTCCACAGAGTTCGTTCAAGCCAATGAAAATGAATGGAGAATCCCTGGTAGTGGTTCACCATGTTAACTTGCTCTTCTGAAATGAAAGACTCAGATGTTTTTCAAAGGCACAGGCCTCAAAGGGATCAACATGGACTTTTCCACCAGCTGCTTCAATGACTTTGCAATAAGCAATCATCTAGGGAACTCAGCCTGAGATCCTGAGAAAGTATTTGGAATAGGGAATTAGCACTGCTACTTCTGAATCAAGAACAGCATGTACTTCACTGAATCATTTAGTCAAACCAAAGATGGAAGGTGTCCCAGAATGCCAGCTGGGGTAGGCTCCTGCTTTAGGAAGCTAAATTAACACACACACACACACACACACACACCCTTGATGTTGTCTCTAAGAGCATTTTCTTAATATGCAGGTAAAATTGGTCATGTGAAGAATATAGTACATGAACAATGAACAAATTACATACCTGTATGGCAGCTCTGGACTTGGAGTTATGGGTCTAATAATTTTTCATTCATTTTTCTGTAGATTTATTGAGTTTGGATGGTGCTTTTTAAAAACAATTATGTTTGATTGGTTGTCTTCGACAAACTACTGCTATTTTTGTTATTAGCAGAATCAGTGAAGTAGTTAACATAAACAAGTACTTGGTTGGGCTTTATGTATGTTATAGCAATGAATCATTAAAAGTACTCTAAGATGGACAGGAGGTGTGCGTGCTTGCTTTGCAATCACAAAGCCCTGAGTTCAAACCCCAGTACCACCAAAAAACAAAATCTAGTATTATTTCTGTTGTATAGATAAGAAATGTAGGCCAACTGGAAATTAAGCAACTTTTCTAAAATTATCTAAATAGTAGTTGAAGTATAATTCACATTTAGGTCTATCAACTACAAAGCCTATACTGTGTTTACTAAGTAATAGTGCACTGTGGTCTGATTAAGCAGGATGTCCTAAGTAACTGAAATAAAGAAAAGATTAGCCCTATAACAAAAGGTCTATTAACCTATTTTTTTACTAACTAAGATAAAACAAATTTATCCATAAAAAATTAAAGAAATGTCTCACAATCTTTAATAATACCACTTTTTAAAATTTCTTTAGCTTGCTTAATCATATTTTCACAATTCATAATCCTTTCTTAAATCTCTTACATTGCAATAATAGTTCAGCTTCCAATTGTTTGCGTATTTTTTACTGCTGTTTTTGTTGTTGATTTCTAGTTTTAATGCATTGTGGTTAGACAGAATGCACGGGATTATTTTTATTTTCTTATATTTGCTGAGGCTTGCTTTGTGCCCTAGGATATGATCAATTTTGGAAAAGGTTCCATGGGCCGTGGAGAAGAACGTGTATTATGCAGAAGTTGGATAAAATATTCTGTAGACATCAGCTAGGTCCATTTGATCAATGGTGTGATTTAGTTCTAGGATTTCTTTTTTGATTTTGTTTGGATGACCTATCTATTGGTGATAGGGGGGTATTAAAGTCTCCCACTACATGATAATCACTGCAAACTTGGATATAGATGTAAGAATATAAGTATAACTTAGTAGGCAACAGGCTATATTCTAAGTACCTCATCTAATTAACTCAAAAATTCATTTAATCATCTTCAGTAATCACTGTTTTTCAGATGAGAAAGCTGAGATAGATACAGATCAGATAACTTGTATCAGGTCAAATACCTTATGAGTGGCAAAGTTAAAAATCAACCCCAGATACTCCGTCTCCATAATATGTTTATAACCTCTATATCTGCCCTCTGTTCTGCACAAATTGATTGGTAAATGATTTTTTTCCCTTTCCAAGACTTTTTTTGTAAGACAGATTGATTAGAGAAAGCATTTGATTTCATTTGTTCTAGATTGAAGTGTGGTGGATCACAGTGCGATGATCTAAACCTATGCTTGGAAATAAAAATCGTTTCTTCATTACCCACATAAAAATACGTAATGGCATAACCAATACTTCTTTTTCTGTAATTCTAGCTTTGGAGACTGTTGGTGGGGTGGGAAATGGCTAAAAACATCCAAGGAACATAAATTTTGGCACAGTTTTCTGATTACACTACAGGGTGTGGTGTATTAAAAATTTTTTGTGTGCTTTTCTTTTTTGTCGATTTCTACAAATGATATGTTTCCCATAGAATCAAAGCAGCCATCGGCAGGAAGAAGAGAAGGGGAATGGATTGACAAAGAGGAATAAGAATTAAGAACTTTAATAACAGAAATATATACAGAAAAAAAGTTTCAGCAGATGATGTTAATTTTTTTTTCAATGTGATGCTGGAACTTGAACCCAGGACCTTGCATATTCTAGGCAGGTGTACTGTCACTGAGCCACAACCCCAGCCCTAAAATAAATTTCTTAATTCCAAGGTATATTTGAAAACTGAGTTTAAGTTTTAAATCAGGTGTTAAATGAAGGATTTTCTTAGTTTTTTTTTTTTTTAACTTTTCAAGAGATATGCCTATCAGGTTGGCCATAGAATTTAATATAAGGCAAGTCACCTTAGAAAGATGATGGATAAATTTTCTCCTTCTGGCGCAAGTGAATTGTGGAGTGGAAAAGAAAGGCAGACCAAGAGGAAGTACATATTCTTGCCTCTTTTGGCAAAAATCCAAGTATCACATGAACTAAAAAAAGTGTATTAAAATATTGCAAAATATTCCACTCTCTGTATTGTTGTCATACAAAATACTGAGATGTAGGTTGTATGGTTGTTATTATCCATGCAAACTGTCTGGAGTTTCACCCAGCATCCTGTTTGGGAAGAAGTGGAATTCTGCCAAGGTAGAGATACAAACAAAGGCAATTGGTAGCTCTGTATAGAAACAGAAAACAGACCTGAGCTACCACGTCAGTCATTCTCAGCTGCTGCATTACACAGAATGTTTTCAGGATTGCCTGTATCTTTTGGCTAGGGACAAAGAAAACAACTTACAAGTGAACCTGTGTGATAAGAGACTAACTCCACAATGCTGACTTTGGTGTAGCTATAATAGACTGGGTGCAGGACAGGAGGTGTGACATAGACTGCAAGAGCTCCAGAGTGCAAATAAAGGTGTGGCTTGGTTCATCCTAGGAGCTAAAAGATAAGATCAAGGGTTAGAGTTATACCAGTGACAGAATTCAGGAATGCAGGCTGAGGGAATCCCCAGGAATGATACTATCTGAACTCTGCAGGTACCTGTCCACAAAGATTAGGTTAACCATTCCCAGCCAAGTCCGGAGAAGATCCAGAAAATCTAGAGCAGCATAGCCTGGATTCACCTGTCCTAATATTTCCAGACTTCATCAAAGGTACTAAAGTGTGTCCCCAGATCTCAGAGGGAAAAAAGAGCCTTTACCTCATTCAATAAACCTGAACTGAGCATACACTTAAAGAAACTAAACTGTTGGAGTAGATTAAGTTTACAGATTTGAGTAAAATATAAGGGGTTTTTAATTCAATACCCAGTTAAAAATAGGACCACATAGAAAAATCAGATCAGTTCTAGAAATAGAATTTCAAACAACACTGTATTTTCTCAGCATATAAGTATAATAAAATAAGTAAAAATTGAAAATGAAAAGAAAATTTATCAAAATTTGTGGACTGTCTCAAAATCAGTAGTTATAGAAAAAAAATGTAGCACTGAATATATACATGAGTGAGAAGAAAGACCTATAAATGAATAGTCAGAACCTCTCTTCAGGAAACTGGATAAACCACAGCAAATTACATTCAAAGCAAGCAGAAAACAATAACGAAAACTGGAACAGAAATCAATGAAACTAAAAACAGGAAATTAATACAATAATTCAACAAAAGAAAAGTCTGGTTCTTTGAAAAAGATAAATAAAATTGCTAAACCTCTAGTTGTAGTCAGTCTAACCAAGAAAAAAAGTTTTCAAATTATTAATATCAGAAATGAAAGAAAGAGCTGAATGCTGGTGTCTCACACCTGTAATCTTAGCTGCTTGGGAGGCTGATATCAGAAGGATTGTAGTTTGAGAACAACCCAGGCAAAAAAAAGTTCCTGAGACCCCCCCATCTCAACCAATATCTGGGTACAGTGGCATATACCTGTCATTCCAGCTGCTAGAGAAATTTAGATTGGGAGCATCTTGGTTCCAGGCCAGCCTGGTGCAGGGTGGGGGATGTGCAGTGTAAGGAGTTAACCAGACGTCATCTCAACAGAAAAAAAGCTGGGTGTGTTTGTGTGCACTTTCCTGGTGGAAACATCAGGATGTACTAACCCACATCAAGAACCCACATGCTGGGTCTCAGAGTGGAACTCTCAGTATGACTGGGACATCATTAATTTTCATAACTAGTGTATACCACTGGTTTTCCAACATGGTTACACAAGTACAATATGGAGAAAAACTCTGTAAAGTACAGAGCTCAAGTTCATGTATTATGGCACAAAGTAGTTCAGACATCCTTCTTGCAATACAACAATCAGAAACAATCAGAATTAGTTTCCTATGCATTGCTAAGGCCAAAGGAAATAAGATGAATTACCAGTAACCCCCTACAGTGGGTGTTTAATGAAGCTGGAGCAGGGTCAAATGAGAGTCCTGGAGCTTTCCTGAAGTTGATTGCCAAGGTTAGCACTTCCACCAGGAGCCTTGTTCAAGCTTCAAGGAGGAAGAGCTATACTTGAAGCACTTGAATTAGCTAGAAACTCTAGAAAGAAGTTTAAGTCATTTTAGTTTGATATTTCTCTTGGAAGAAGGGTTTTTCCGTAACTTCAAGGAGACAGTCTGAAACTTAAACTCTCATATTAGAAAAGGATTGTAAAAAAAAAAAAAAAAACCTAAAGTGATCTCAGGTTGCTAACTCCCTCCTAAACAATGAAGGGCTTTTTTAGTAAAAGAAGAAGACAGACTTGGTACAATGAAAAAAGTCAGCTCCAACAGAAGAAATACATAAATGCAGTCTGCTCTTATTGGAGAAGCTGAATACCCACAGCATGTCATTGTTGCACAGGTGTATCTAAGATTCTGACAGATTAAAATCAAACAAACATGAGCTCTTAATCAAAGATCCCAAAACATGCAAGAAAATATGACTTTATAAGTAAAGTCACAAAAAGCCAATTATTTTCAAGATATAAAATAAGGTATTGAGCATTATGAAGACCAAAACAATTCTACAACTGAAAAGTTTAAGAATATAGAAGACATAATCACAAAAAATGCAAGAGAGTAGTAAAAACAAGTACATATATTTAGAAGGGAATCAGGTTGAAATTTTAGAAACAGAAAAAATAATTTCAAACTTTAAAGTCCAAAGAGCATATTTAATGGCAGATTAGACAAAGCCAAAGTGAAAATTGGTAAATAGGAAAACAGATCTAAAGAGATTTTCCAGAATATAGTAGAGAGATTAAGATGAGAATATGAGCAAAAAGTTCAAAATATGGATGGAATGGGACTACAGAGTGTGTCTAATTGAAATCCAGGAAAAAGAGAGAAAATGTACAACAGGCAATTTTGCAGAGATGACAAGTGACACTTTGTCTGAATTAATGAAAATGTGAATCCTCCAAGATTCCACTAACAGGAGATGGATTAATAAATTGTGTTAAGTTCATGTAGTGGAATATTTGAAAAGCAGTAAAAATAAATGAACTATACAAATCAACTTAAGTATTTTCTAGTAACATTGTAAAATTTAAAAACTAAGTAGTAGAAGATGACAGGTAATATTATTCCATTCTTACTAAATTCGGGTCAGGAAAAAAGCAAGCATCAGGAGCACACATAACTTAATAAAAAAGAACCGTTTTTTTTTAAGTGGAAGAGAAATTGTATCATTACAGAGGAAGGCAGAAGCTTCTGGGGAGTCGTGTGATTTGAGGAGGATGGCTGTGGTGCTGCTGGAGGATTCTTCTTACTAGATGCGAACTGGAAACCAGGAGCTGAGTGACAGAAAGTCTCCTTGGTGTACCTGTTGCTGATACCACAAACTCCAAGAGAGTATCGCACTGACCACACCCAGCATCATGAGTGACTTCAATGATAAACTGTAGGAAAAGGAAGTAGCAACCTGAGGGATCTCAAAGGGCACATGGGCAAATCAAGTATGTGATCCAGACCCTGTCTTAGGAGTTTGCCCTATTTAAGCATCCCCATGAAGGAAGGGAGATCATTGGCCTGACCTGCTCCATTATACTGAGCTAGGACTCAGACCTTCTGCTGAAGAAGTTAGTGAGACGCTGACCTGCTTCAATGACCCAGACAACAGGACTGCACTACATGGCCTGAACTTAGCACATATACAAGTTGGATAAGGTGGTGCCCCAGAACCTTATTGCCATATCTCAACATTCTCCTTCTTGTTCTAAATTGGTTGCAGATCAGTCCCCAATGTGAAAATCAGATCTGGGCTCCTATACTGCCTTTCAAAAGACATTGTGAGCGACAGCAACTAGTAGTGCAGTGCCAGACTACAAACAGCCTGATCCTGTTAACAGTCATGTGCCAGATGCAGGAGTTCTTCCAGCTGTTGGGCAATAAGATGGCATCTTTCTTCTGAATCTATACTGCCATCTTGGCCTGCTTGGCCTTCAGCGAGCAAAGAATAGCATCAAGGAGTAGCCATTGTGTATAATCAGAGCCTGAAGTAGCTGGTAGCTACTGAGAACAATATAGTGCAGAGGCTAGCAGAACCCAACTCTGAGGACTCCCTAGCAAAACAGGACCGGACAGACAGTGCAGATCCACATGGTTCTTGTGACTCTAGCTTCAGTGTCTTTAATCTGGCAAATACTGGAAAGGTCCAAGTATTGGCAGGATTAGGTAAATCCTAAGTATCATATGGCCACTGTGAAGCTATCAGAATTTCCATTCTGAACCTTCTTGATGTAGCTTTACCACCTTTACATCAAGACCTCCCGGAAGATTTTCTAGTACATGGGAAACTCCTTCCTATTTCTGAGTTCTGGGATTTAGGATTTAAACAAATGAATTTTTGAAGGTATATAATTCAGCTCATCTGGAATCACTACAAACATTTAAAAGGAAGGAATACATTTAATTAAATAACCCCTGTAAATTTTAAATTATATTCCTACTCAGACTCAGGACAGACATATTATTCCAAAATGTGGGGGACACTGAAGCAAAATTATTACTATGGAATTTTCCTTTAAATGAATACCTGGAAAGTAACTTCAAGAAACTTACCTGTTTTGAAAAATGGACACATGGTCATCTTCTCAATTGATAGAGCATATTTAAGAGTATAATTTATTTATCATACATGTAATATCATGTGAAACCTTATAGAAACACCGCCTGGGTTACATTTCTGTTCTGAGGCAAATGGGTATATCACATTATCTGAATGCTTAATATTAACTTATCTGAACATATATAATATACCTTACCAATATGTTATGACTTTTGACAGATGAGATATTTAGATCAATTCCTCAAATGTTCCTTCTGCCACATTTTGAAATGCCACTTGCAATCAGGCAATAAACTGCAAGGCAACTAAAAAAGCCCAACACAGCTGCTAGAATAATCTTCCATAAGTGTTGTTTGGATAACATCATTCCCTCTCTCAAAAAGCTTCAGTGGTTTTCAACTTCCTTTTGTTCTGAATATGAACTTCTAAATATTTTCTACAAGATTTGGAAAAATGCAAACCCACCTACAAGTACTGTTGTCTTTGCCTGATGAATCAAATTCTGTTAAATTTTGTCTCAACTGTTGCTACTAATCAAATTTTTTTTTCTTGCAGTGCTGGGGATCAAACCCAGAACCCTGACCATGCTAAGAAAGCAGTCTACCACTGAGCTATATCCCAGCCTCAAAACCTCATTTCTATAAGCCAAAACACTTCCTTTACACCAAAACTTTTAAATAAAATCTTACTCTCCACACAAACCTCTTTTTTGTATAACAAAAAAAGCAAATAAATTTGCTTCACCAAAACACTCCAACAAATCCCATTTCTTATGTAAATGTTAAAACCATATTAAAATATTTGCTCAGGTTTCATTTGCATTTTCAAGAATGTAATTCTCGTTAAAGTAAAGATGCTGGCTTTCTTTTGTAAACTTTTGAAACTTTTTCTATTATCCAAAATATTTTATGTTAACTGGAATTATGATGGTGCACCCACCATACGTGGTTCAGTATTTTTATTTTTGAAGTGCTAAAATGCTACATATTACTCATAAGCACTGTTGTCGAAATATAAATTTGTTTTTAAAGATAGTCATTTTATCAAAAATGTTACTTTTTTACTTCAATGCAACAGTGGGTTGCATCGGATACAGGAGAAATACACATAGAAAAATGTTTTTTAAAATGCTTAATTATGATAGTAGCAGCTATGTTTAATGCAAAAAGTTATTTAATGGGAAATTGATAGGCCACTCTTCAGCTTTTTAAAATTGTGAATGAAGTGGTTGTATGTAGGCTGATAGGGAAAAGCAAGGTAGATATAGTGAGGCAAGCAAAGTTCATTGCAGAACTGTGTATAGAGAGTAACATCACTTGTCCAAAATAAGAATGCTTTTTTCTAGGAAGTATTGCACTTTTTATTTGCATTATTCAAGTAGACCTGAGCACCTATTATTCTTATAGTATAAATTATAGAAAAATATTTGTTTTGTCAGAGAGGAGTGTGTGGTGAGGTGGCAAAAGGCCAGGATGGGAGGCAGCCAAAGAAAAAGCTGGAGAAGGAAAAAGTGGAAAAAGGGAGGAGAAAGAAATATAGGAAGAAAAGAAAAAGAAAATGGAGAGGAAGGGGAGAAGGTGAAGAAGAGAAATGATGACAACAACAAGAATAAGATCGAAAAACAAGAAAGGACATAAGAGAACACAAAATGTCCAAGATAGAAGCACAGAAAGCTGTTTTTGACAGAATGAGTTCCATTAAATTTTAACTATCTCCATAAAAATTGTTACATTTTTTTCTATCAAGACTCTACTGGATTAGGGGAAATTGTGTGAGAATTTATGAAAGTAGTTAAAAATCAAGAAAAATTAAAAGTGGTACAAGGAAACTTTCTGAGTGATTTTTTTCTCTCTCTTGGTGATATGTTTATTGATTGTGATGATGGCTTTGTGGTACATACCTATGTGAAAACTGAGTACACCAATCACATTAAATATATGCAGTTTATTGTATATCAATTATTACTCAACAAAGCTATTCTCAAAAATCCTTTGCTTGCCCATATTAGAAGGTGTTGCATAAATTCTTCACTCTGTATAGAATAAACAATGTGGATCAAATCTATACCAGTACAGGAAGTGACATTATTGTTTTAACATGTATACCAGATAAAAAGGCAAAAATGTTCCTTGAGAAGAGATACTTACTTCATCAGTTTGAGAACTGCTGTGTCAAGAGTTCGTGCATCTTGAATTAGTGATCTCCTTTCAAATCTGAAAACCATATTGGGAACATGACCATGCCTTTGGCGGATATTATTCCAAATAGATTCTTTTTCCCTGGTAATCATGGACCCTATAGAGTGGTTGATACAATTATTAGAAAACAAAACTTAATGAAAAAGAAAACTAAACAACTTTACCTTGGATTGGCTTCCATAGAAAGAATTATGGTATATATAAAAGTCAACAATGATATGGGACTTTGATCCTGTGAACTCAGAGAACTAAATTTTTCAAACTAAATAAACTTGGAAATTATTTTTTTCTCAGAGCATCCAAATGAAAAACCAGGTTGGTTTATACTTTGATTTATTCTTGTGAAATTAAACAAAAAATGAAGAAAATGGTTGAACCTACCCAGACTTCTGACATATAGAACTGATAAATGTGTATTGTTTTCACAGGGTAAATATGTGGTAATTTGTCACAGCAGCTATCAAAAACCAATACTCCAGGCTTTACTAGAAGATTCTCTGGAAATTTCACAACAAATAGAAAATACAATGACTAGGGAAATGGAAACTAGTTTAAAAGAAGACACACTGATTTGGTTAATTAGCATTATTCTCTCTAAGGGCTTATTGAAAGTTTCTATGAAAAGAGATAGAGATTAGTGTGCAAGAGGTTTATTATGTAACCACACTGCAGAAGGTAATGTAAGGAAATAGCATTGCTCAGTGAAACTGAACTCTAACTACATCTAAGTGGAGGTCTCAGGGAGCCCTTTTCAGAGTTCTGAAGTTGGATGGACCTTGGGAATCTCTCTGAGACAGGGCAAAGGGTTCAGAACTTTTTACCATACTTCAAATTATCACTAAGTTTGCCAGACCCAGTAAAGGCTGTGACCTTGAACAGGAACTAATTTTTGCAGTTGGGGCAATCTCTTTATAGATAACCTTGCTGGCAACACTTGCAGCAAAAAAGGAAGTGATATCTTCATTCTTGAAGGGAGATACTGGCATCAAATCATACCATCCACTACTTGACTGCTATCACCAAATCATTGTCCACAATGTGTGTTGAAACTTATACTTTATTACGAAGAAGTTAATTAACACAACCAAGATCTATGATCTAGTCATACATAAATTCACTCAATCAATAGATTTCTTCAAGTAATCTCCAAAAATAAAAGATGCTATGTTTTACTTATACTTTGTAAGATTTTTATCCTCAGTTTAATACTTTTTTTATATCTAAGCATTTGGTCTATCAGAATGAACATATTCTGTGCAGCCGTAAGAATGTGCATTCTATCTTGGCTTTTTGAATCATTTGGGTAAAGGTTTTTTACATTGTTGTTCAGATCTTCTTGGTCTTTACTAATTTATTTGTTGATGTCTTATCAGTTACTGAAAGAGAGTCAATTCTGTAACTTGGAGTTGTCATTATGGACATGTCTATTTCTCCCTATTAGTTCTATCAACTTTTGCTTTGAATATGCCTTATGTATGGATCAGCCAAAAATTTGCATAAGTTTTACACATAAAAAAGTTGAAAATACCTTCACTAGATGTTTTTATTTTTTCAGAACATTCTCCCATTACTTTCCAGTTTCTCTCCTTACCCTGAACTTTGTCCTCTGGTTACTCAAGTATGCAAGCTTGTGAGTTTACTAAAAATATATTTGCTGCTAGTCTTTTGGTGAAGAGTTGAAGGCATATTTCCAGTGTATAATTGTAGCAATGGTGCAAGGCCTTCCTCAAGAGGTCCTGGCTTGCTTTTCAGTCCTGGACCTCTGGGTTAGTGAACTGACATTTCTTGAAACTGGATGAGAGACTCTGGGAGCTCAAGTAAGATTTTCTGACACTGGATTTAGATTTTTTTCTCCATTGGGTCAAGAAAGAGTCTGGTAGACTCCCTATTTCATTTACCTACTACCAAAGATCTCTGTGGACAAAGGCATACTTATTTCTTACATGTTTTTGCTTCTCTTTTCCAGTTTATGTGTTTACTTTGTCTTTGATAATTAAGTGTGGTCACTTAATCTCTGCTATTCTGAGGACTCATCATCCTCATTGGCATTAGGGAAACCCTCTTAATATTAACATCTTTCCAGCCATACTTGTTCTATAAAAGAAGCCAACCATAGGAATTTTCAAATATGCAGGTGCTTCTCCATTAACATTAATGCCTGAGCGAAACAAGTGCCTCTGGGCCTTTTCATGGAATGTATTTGGAGATGAGTATATAGCTTGTACATGACAAATCCAGCTCAACTTTCCTGTCTCCATAAACCTTGGACATAGTCCTTCACATCATGTCAGAGAAACTCCAAAATCTCATTCTAAGTAAATAAAAGCCATTGAGCCCAAGTTCAGTCAACCAATCAAGTTAGCTACGAGAGCCACTTCCATGAGCTAACACAATAAAATCCAAATCTCTTATAAATAATGTCATGGAATTTGACTGCATCTGGAGTAATATTTTCTTTTTTTGGTCTAACATCTTAAAACTCATTCCCTTACATGCTCTCCAAACTTTTGCTGATAATTTGTTGACAAAGTCTTCCCTTTTTTGTAGGTTATTTCTTTCTGGCTCATAATATGTAACTATTTGCCCTGGGGAAGTCATTCTCAACTGATAGTGATTTTTGCCCGACCCAAAAAATACTTGGCAATTTCTGAAGCTATTTTTGATTGTACAACTGTAGCAGGTAGGGATCATGATATCTATTAAGTAAAGGCTAGGCGTTCTGCTAAATATCCTACAATGCACAGCACAGTCCTTCTCAACAAAGAATTATCTACTTCAAAATGTTAATGATACTGAGAATGAGAAAACCTCACTCAGGAAAATGCTGAGATTGAATCCTACATAGGAGACAAATAGGAATGTGTGGTAGTTGTGGCAGGCCTTGGAGAAAATAAGCATCCCCTTCCAAGGTACCTGTCTAAATGTGATTATCACATGATTTTTCAAGCAGAAAACAACTAGCTTTCTTTTACACTGGAGAACAAGTTACTTTCACTGATAAAGGAGGCTCAGAATGACATGTGGGGTCAAGACTATAAGTTTTATTTGGTTCCAACTAGATGTTTGCATTGGAAATTTTAGAATCTTATCCTTTTCAATCAAAGATGTAACTTTCACATGAAAAATTTAGCAAGAGTGTATATTCACCTATCATTTTAATTCAACTCACCTACATTAATAATACAGTCACTAGAACCAGTAGGAGAATCCCCTTCTTCCTGCAATATCCATTTAGGGCTCTGTACTGAGAAAGCTTACCACTGTGTTCACTATAAAAGGGAAAGCTGAAAGGAATTCTGTCCACTGATGTACAGCGGGTCCTGAAGTGTGAATTTTCAAGCTGAGAGGCAATAAATTGGTATCAGGTAAATCTCTTATCTACTTTCTATTATTCTTTTATTGAACTAATATTTCTGTAGTGCTAGATATTGAATCCAGGGCCTCAAGCATGCTAGGCAAGTGCTCTGAGCCATACTCCCAATCCTTGAATCAATTTTATCATGGGCAATTATCGTGTGTCACATACTCTTTTCTGGAGATAACACACTAGATAAGAACACTGAATTCTATTAGAGAAGACAATAAACAAGCAATCAATCAATAACACATTCCCAGATTATGATATAAAGAAAATAAAATAAAATGTCACTTTTTTAAAGAAAAGAAAGCAGAGTAGAGAGATATTATATGATTTAAGATGTATGGCTATTTTAGATAGGAAGGCCATTAAAGACTTCCTATTTTTTTTCATTTTATTATTCATATGTGCATACAAGGCTTGGGTCATTTCTCCCCCCCTGCCCCACCCCCTCCCCTACCACCCACTATGCCCCCTCCTTCTCCCCCCCACCCCATCAATACCCAGCAGAAACTATTTTGCCCTTATTTCTAATTTTGTTGTAGAGAGAGTATAAGCAATAATAGGAAGGAACAAGGGTTTTTGCTGGTTGAGATAAGGATAGCTATACAGGGAGTTGACTCACATTAATTTCCTGTGGGTGTGTGTTACCTTCTAGGTTAATTCTTTTTGATCTCACCTTTTCTCTAGTTCCTGGTCCCCTTTTCCTATTGGCCTCAGTTGCTTTTAAGGTATCTGCTTTAGTTTCTCTGCGTTAAGGGCAACAAATGCTAGCTAATTTTTTAGGTGAAAGACTTTCTAAAGAAGTAACTTTTGAGCAGAGCCTTACACTCACCACAGCACCTACTGACCAGAACTCTTCCAGTTATTAATCATACATTAGAATTGAGCCATGTCATCCCCTTCACAAAAATATCTCTTAAGTCCTTACATATCTATAAATTAAGCAAATCAAAGCCACATTCAATAACAAACGTGAAATAATGTACTAAACAAGCTATGAAGACAGAAGCCAAATTGTTTGGGCTGGGTAAGACCAGAGGAGATTGAGGAGACAAAACTGTCATAGTTAGAACTCAGGTACCTTGGGTCTCATCACAGAGCCGAGGTGTAAGGTCTATGGAAAACTGCAAAGTTCTAGGCACTTAATTTAAATTTAATGATTTAGTGATGGCTTTTACCTATTTCCTATAAGACATCTTCAGATTCAATATTTGATGAGTGGATTGAGCCTAAAATTTTCAAGTGCTTGAAACTCTACTTGGAGACATATTTGAACACATAAAAACAGAAGGAAAGGGAAGTGATACATAAAAAGTAACCACTATAGGCTCTTCCAGGTTCTTCACATAGACTATTTATTCTTTATAACATGTGCAGATACAAAAACTTAACCTTAGAATAGAATTTTTATTCCCAATTTATAAGTTTTCTCCCTTGCAATGACTTGACACATGAGGTGGGAGAATTTTCTTACTTTTGTTGATAAATTAGGGAAGATTACTTGATCCTACATAGCAGAATTCATCTCATTTTTCTTCCTTTTAGAAGTTCTCTATGCTTTCCCAGCTATGCCTCACTTATGCTGAGACCTCCTGTGAACAATTTCCTCTGGCCACCAGTAGTACACTTTATAAATGGAAAACTGCTCATCCTGAAATGGTCCACCAATACCTATCTATGCCTTAGGTCCAATTTACAGGTTATTTGTCTTTCACAGTGAACTATGTCCTCCCATTAACAGTTATGAGAAATAAAATATGTTCCTTTCCATCTAGCACTTATTTACCACTATTTTTTCAGAAATCAGAAAGAATAAAAGTTAACTCTTTACTGGTTTTCCTCAAAGGCACAAAAATGAGATTGGGAGAAATTTACAGATCTAGCCCAAGATCATGTAACAATCTTTGTGCGGCCGTAATTGTCATGGTGGGCACTGTATGTGACTGTATGTGACATTCTTCTTAGAGATGGTGCATGAAGGAAAGTACATTTAAATAAACTTGGGGTTCAATACAGGCTACATCATTCTCTTAGACATTTAGATTGCATGGTTGCACACTAAAAGCTCTGAGAAGTTCAGTTTTTGCAGAGACAAATTTTTATTTAAAATCATTCATTCAGTCAACAAATATGTATTGAACTTTCACCAAGTTCAGGGAATTCCAGGCAAAAAAAAATAACATAAGAAAGATCTCAAGGCAAGAAAAAGGCTAGCTTGTTTGATGTACTTAGGAAAGGTTGACCTGGCTAACGTAATGACATAAGAACAGCAAGAGATGAGGTTGCAGAAACTGACAAGGACCAAATAATATCGGAATTAATAATCCACCAAAAGAAATTTGGACTTTTATTACAAATAGAGTTAGAAACCTAACAACAAGCTTCTTTGACCAGAATTTAATTTATTCACATAATAATATTTTAATAAACATATCATGATACTTTGCACTCTAATGGAGCCCATTACATTCTACTGGAAGGTGGAAATTGTGACAAGATAAACTCCACAAGATTGAGATCATCCCATAGTCACTATAAAGCCAGTTACCTAACACATAGTAGCTAGGTACTCACTGAAGGAATTGTTAAATAAGTTAAAAATTATAAAGCTCTTATACTTCAAGAATGTTCAAAAGAAGTAAAATTGTTTTACACTGACACCTATAAAATTTATGATCAGGGAAGAAGATCTTCCATGGCAAGTCTGCAAATATTTGCCATGATGTCATAAGACACTTAGAGTCACCATGCAAGACTCAAGAAGGTGTAACTGGGACCAATAAATGGTAGCTCCTTAGAAGCAAACCATAAAGTGAACATGTTTGAAGGTAGTTAACTTCTCATCAGTTGATGGTGTTAGAAATTAGAAAACAATTACAAAAAGTTCCACAAGAAATATTTATTCACCAATTGAAAACAAGATGATATGGTTTGAAAGTCTCTTTCAACTCTAAGATTCTGGATCTGTCTTTAGAAAGAATCTAAATACAAGAAAAGAGGTGATGAGGAAATGAATGTGGCTAGACAGAAGTTTTGAACCACAAAAACATTTAATTTGGCAATGAATAATGAGATGAAGAAAAGGAAATTTCCAATAAGAGAGAAAGATAATCTTATTGTACTTTCCAGTGTGATACTAAGAAAAAAATTTAAAAAGCAAAGAATAAAAAAATTCATTATCAATGAAGTGTATAAAACTCCCAGAATTCCAAGTCAAACCTGTAAAATCTGTCAGAAAAATAAAGAGTGGATTTAAGAGTTGTTACACATGTCTCCTGATTTTGTGTTAATCAAGAGAGTTTTTATCGACAAATTTTACTCAGAACGACTAATTCTAGAGCATGAGGAAGCAAAGGAAAATGAGGCAAGGGAATTAACAGGGAAAACAGAAGGTGAAGAAGTGACAATGAGAATGTAAGCTGACTGAGAAGTCACAGGATTCTTTAATTATTTCCGGAAGACTATACAAGAAAGGGCTAATAGTGGAAAAATTTAAGGAGGGGGATCACATGTTTGGAAACGATAGGTTCTTCTGCTTTTCACTTTGCACCTTTCTCTATTCTTTGAGTGGTTTTTTTCAGTAAAAATGCATGCAATATATGATTTTAAACATCTTCAAAAGGATAAAAATAGTCAAAGTAAATATACACTGAATATATGGGAAATGTTTCCAAAGAAACATATCTTCAAAGTTATTACAAATTTTAGTAAATAACAAATTAAGAGTTCTATAAGGAGGAGACAAAGGAGTAGCTAATATAAAATGTATTCTGTTTCTATAATCACATTGTTTTTAAAAAAATTTAAGTCTTCCAAAAACTGAAATTTCAATTTAGTTAGAAAATTTAGATTTAGATCACTCTATGGGAATATCTTGTAGCTAATCAGAAATAACATGTACTCATTAATAAAAGTCCAGCCCTCACATCAACAACAGTCAGAACCACATGTACAAGTCCTGGGTCTGGACTAAATGCAATGGTGGGGATTATACCAGGAGCCCTGCAGCCTCTTGACCTCTAGAGTTTCCATGTATTGCCCGAGCAGTACATTAACGGACAGATTTCAATGGAAAAAATGGGTGTAAGTAAGTGGGGAAATACCTTTCCAAACTCTAAGGGGCAAGAAGATCTCAGCAGAAGAGCATATTTTGTCTTAAGCTAAATGTATTATTACTTTGGAAATATTATGAATGCAAAGTCACATTTTAAAAGGAAGTTTTCTTTTAATGCCATTTACAGCAAATGACCTGGCACTTTGCCAAAGTGAATCCATTGGCCTTTCTGTTTTAAGAAATCCACATTCCACCCAAAGCATCTGTAGGCTACAGAATATTATCAGACAACTAATACATCCCAATCAGACTGAATTTATTTATAGACAACGTTCTTTTTGCAATGTTAGATGCCTCATTAACTTGATTCAGCTTGTGCATAGCAAAAATATTCCCTCCCTCTTCAGATTTTCGATAGAGTGAATTATAATTTCTTGTCTCTCTCATTATAAACCTTTAGTTTGGAGGACATTTCAGAAATGTGTAGTGCCACTTACATGAATCCTGGATTACTTTCCTGGATTATGTGCTTTATTTGTTTTTCTTTGGGGTAGGGGAAATAAAGTAGAATACTGACCATTCTTATTTTTAACTTTACATGAAAAATAAGTTAAAATTTAATTTTGCCCTAACATCCTCTGAGAAAAATGAAATGTGACTTTGAATTAAGTAGATCCCATTATTGTCAAGTTAATGGGGTGTGGATGGAAATGTTGGGATTTTAAACATGTTGAGCCTTAATAATTTCACTGACTTTTAAAATATGTCCATCTTAGAGCAAAGCTATGAAGGTGTAATGGAAATTGAGCACATAGCACTCCCATTTGTGAGCCACACCCTCATATTTTTAAATTTCCTGCTGAATATCACTATGCAGCTTTAGGGTGCATGCTCTTTTCATTTGGTTTTCACATATACAAGTATGAGGGTGGAAGGACTTTTCTTTCCAAATGTTCCATTGCAGCCATTTCACATTTATTATTTCTTAAACTAACTTTAACAGGTTAAATTGAGCTTAGGGAAAAGATTAAAAATGGAAAGCTCACTTCTTTTTTTCTCATGAATTTAACATTCCATGCTTTCAATGAATGTTATACAAATAAATAAGAGCATGTATTTATGTAAAACAAATAATAATGGGAAATATTTGCACATTTTCTTTTAAACAAAATGGCAACTTTATGAAGAAAAAAAACTCTCTTAAATTATAGTTGAAAATGCCTTAAGCCTACTCTTTGTTATCTTATTAACCTAATATGCATTCTAGAATATACCAAATATAAAACTATCCAACATGTATTGTTTTATTATCTAATAACTGGTAGAGAATATGCTTATTATCTGTGGCTTTGACACTAAATACAACTATTTTAATCAAAGTTGATCATATAACCAAAAATAAGTGGTTTCATAGGAGAGTCTGAATACTTGAAAAAGTATAGTAGAACTGTGAACCCTGTAGTTTCAGGATTTCTGTTTCTAGTGCACAGTTCAGAACAATGTAGAATGTTTTTCTATTCTTCATATCCATTTCTTTATATTTTATTTTGTGTATTCTAAATAAACTTCTGTTCAGAAGGAAAGAGTAAAAGGAAGTCATTAAATATTACATGCCTAGTTATCAAGAATGAAAAAATTATTTAAAAAGCTTCTAGAGCATAAGCAGAACGGAACTGATACTGTTTAATAAAAATGTTAGTTCTCACAGGAAAATTATTCAAAAAAAGTATGACTTATGTTCATCAGATGTGGTACTTTTCCTTATAACGGGGACAAATGGAGAACTAAGGGGATTTACAATTAAAATGAAGCTCCTAAATTTATAAAATTGCTGTAATGCATACTAAGCAGTGAGGAGTATGATTTTAGCCTAGGTGGCTAGACTATTTGATGAGCTGTCTCTTTCAGAACACATACATGAAAAGTTCCTTGTAAGCTAATTTCTTGGTCCTAGAAAAACTTCAAGTTTACCTGATGACCAGGCTTTGAGGCTTCAGAGTACATATGGCATGCCCAAACTAATGACCAGCCTCTATTATAATCACAGTTAAAGTCATCTGTGGGAGGCTGCTGCCTTTGAATGGTTTATAATCAGCTTGAGACATGAAACTGACTCATTTCTGGAAGTATGGGGGCTGTTCTTTCACTCTTCAGTACATGAATGCCACCATAAAATAAGATTAAATGTTCTGGGTCCCCCCCTCCTTCCCTATTTGTTAACTTTTCCTGGTATGTGGGCTCATATTGTATGTTTTCTCAGCTTCAAATTATCTCACTCACTATTTTGCATTTGAGCATCCTGCTTTGCCATATTCCAAAAATAGGACATATCTTCCTATTATGCTATATTTTTGTTACATTATTTTAAAGAAATGAACACATTAAATATAAATAAGTATATTTATATTTAAATATAAAGTTATACTATTTTTAATTTATAACTTTACATTAAAGTTATACTATCTTTCATTGTGCCCCAATCTAACCAATGAAATCACTTTGGAAATTACTTATGAATTCTTTCATGTTGTCTAAAGGTAGCTGTAAATTTGTCCTCTAAAATACTATTATTAGGGAATCACTGTGAAAGTACAGTCTTTCTTCCTAAAGCTTCTAAACTTCAAGCTATGGTGTTTTCTTTCCTCCATTTTAAAATGTTCTTGGTCTCCTAGGTTATGGACATACATCTTCTAGAATATTGTCGAGATTTACCTTATTGAACAGTTTATTCCCTTGGAAGTTTCTCTTGCTTTGAACTTTAAATAATCTTCCTGAGAAATTTCTAATAGTAAAAATCTGATATGACTGTATTAGTCTGAAAATTACACCAAAAGATAATTAAATTGACTTGTACTTGCAAAATTAGAAGTATATAGCATACAGGCATCATATCTAAATATCTAAAGAGATAAGTTAAAAAGTAATTCTTAATTTTTTATCTACTTTAGACACAAGCATAGGTAAACTTTTTGAAGCCTCCATAGTTCTTCATAGAGTATTGTCAGAGTGTCAGCTATGTATAAACTCAGACCTGTGTTGGCTTTACATTAAGAGCTGTTAGATCTTACTGTGATAGAAGGAGATAGGATTTCTCCCAGTTCCAAGATTCTTGTATCTCTGCTTCTTATGTGGTTTGGAATTATTTTCCCATCTAGACAAATGGTATTCTACAGGTTTATCTGTTTTGGAGCAGTTACTTAACTCTGACACTTCTGTTCCCCGCCATCATTGACATTCTCCCTCGTTTTTGATATTGTGCTTACTCTGATTATGCAAATCATTACAAACCTCCATCTGGGATCTTTGAATCCAGTTTTAATCTCACACCACTGATTATCCAGTGTGCCCAGGACATTTGAGATATATGTTCTATTGATTTGAAAATTTTATAAATTGCAGCTGCATAAAGGCATTAAAGCATGACATTTTCTAAAGGCACTAATAATCAACAAATTGACTCTTACTTCTGTTATTAACATAGTTTAAGAAATCAGGATTCTGCACATCAATACAAAGAATTAAAAACAGAAAAAAAAAAAACCTCAGCATCCACTTTAGACCAAGTTATAACATAGCTTCCAAATTGATGAAAGAGGTCACCAAAGCTATATAGGTTAAAGCAGAAATTAAAAGCAATGGAGAGGAATCTCAGCAGAGAAAGAGCCTTGGAACATCAAACCTTAAAAATTTTCCAGTAAAAATCTTTTCACTTCCATAATGGGAGATACATGCACTGAAATGCAGAAACTACAATCCCATTTTTGGTGGGAGTATGAGTTGGGGTGAGCTGAACTGGCAATGACATCGCTGAACACAGGAGACAAAAATATACAAAGAATAACACAGACTCCACACTGTTCTACACTTGTCTTTCTGTGGCACTTAAGTAGAAAGAAGACTTTGTGATGTGAAAACTAGCAAATTTATAACTGAGTTCTCACTATTCTCCAGTAGGAAAAAAAAATCTCTTGAACATAATCTTGTAAATTAAAAATCATTGTGATTGATACTAAAAAATAAATGCCACAGACACTAAAAGGGAAAAAAGTAAAGTATAGACAATAATAGAGAATAATACTCAGTAGGAAAAAATGTAATGCAGTGAACATAAAATAATAGCAAAATATTTCAGCAAAAATTTTTAAATACATAATAAAGCAAACTCCTCTATTAGGAAGACACAGCAACTCAAAGAATAGAAGCAAAACAATAGGAGGAAATGAATTCTGAGCTGGAGAATTTGGAAAAGAATTAGAAGAAAAAAACCTGTCACTGATTATGACAGAATTCAGATGAGTAAAAGGAGTAAAAGGGTTTATACCTCTGTCATAATGAAGTAAATGGAACAAGACGTACCCACTCATCATACCCAGTGAGAAAAATTGGGGTAAAACAAAGAAACAACAAGCACTTTATGACAATAGTTACTAGGAGAAGAGGGGAAAATAGATGAGACTAATAATCAAACTGTATTCTGCTTGGAAGAACTTTCTGGACCATGTTTTGAGGAGGTTGGTCCCAAGCGGAGTTCATTTTTCAGGGTGAGAAGTAGAGACAGGTATCAGCATGCTTAGAGGACCAGGGCTGTAATTTTGTAAGGAAAAGGAAAAGCACATAAAGGAAATCTGAGCAATCATCCCCGAGCTAGCTGTTGAACACTGTCACACATGTGTAGGCAAAGAGCAAACACTGTGTACTAAATCATTTCCAGCACTCACACAGGACTGGGAGAAGCTCGTATTTCCAGAAGTCAGTGTGTAGATTCCCCACTGAACACACAGAACTTTTTAGGCTCATCAAGAAAACTATACTAGTTTTGAAGTAAAGACTATTCTGAACTCACCCCACCAAAGCTTCAAAGAAAGACTTGAATAAACAAAACTGAATAACAAGTAACAACTTGCCAGAACAAACTCCAACATGTTGAAAGAAGACAAAAAATAACACTGGGGGAAATAAAATTCATAATGTCCAAAATTTAATCAAATGCTGTTATCTATGTGAGGATGCAAGAAAATTAAATCTACAACTAGGAGAAAAAAATCTGTCAGTTCAAATGACCACAAATGACAAATTTGAAGAAATTAATAGGTGCCAAAGTCTATAATTTTTTTCAAACATTTTATTTAAATGCTCAATAATTTAGAGTAACACGAACATAATGAGGAAAAATGAAATTTGTATGACAAAAATATCACAGAGAATAGTGGAAACAAAGTACTGTTCTATTATTTGAAGACAAGCTGCTGTGATAAACGTGTGTCATTCATAGTCTAGACAGGACAAAGAGACCACAACAGGTGAATATAATATAAATTTTGTACAGAGCAAGTATAATATAAAGAAAAAATATTTAAATCTTTGGTATTGATGAGTGGATAAAAATATGATGTCTATACAAAATGTAATATTACTCACCCATAAGGAAGAATGAAATTATGGCACATGCAGGATGGAAGGAACTGGAAGTCATCACGTTAAGTGAAGTCAGCCAGGTTCAACAGGACAAAGGTCATAGATTCTATCTCATATGCAGAATCTAGACCTAAAATATAGATCACTATATACAAACATATATATATATATATATATATATATATATATATATATATATATATACGTGACTATAATCGAGGGACTGCTGGGGGGTGAGAAGAAAGAATGATGAGGGGAAACAATGCCAAAATGCATTGTGTCTATGTATTAAGGTGGCACAAGGCAACCCACTGAACACTGTTGAAAAATAGGGGGGAGAGGAAAAGGAGAGAGAAATAGAAGCAGTTCTATTATGTTGCACATATATGTTGCACATATGCAACACATATGCATGTGTGAAATACCATGGTGAAAACTTTCTGTAAAATTAATATGCACTAATAAATAATGAATAAAGAAAGAAAGAAAGAAAAATCTATGATGTTTTCTGTTTAAAGATTGGAAGGAAGGAATGGAGGGAGGGAGGGAGGGAAGGAAGGAGGCATTTTCATTACAATAACATGAGACTAACAAATGTAGAGAAAGTCATAGCATTCAAAAGTCACTAATTCTCAATCATCATGGTTAGGATTGGTTCTGACAAGAATCACCAATGACTGTTAAATTTAGGGATAAAAATTGTAATGGACAGCAGAATTTACAAGGCTTTTAAATGTCTCCCTACCAATTGCCTGTTAGCTACAGAAGGAGAAATAGAACCATACAACAGAGAACTGAATAAAAATTTTAAAAGGGATTAAAATTATTATCAACAGTATGAGTCTATGGACATGATGCCTAAAAATTATACTGTTTTCATGATATTTCAGCCATGTGTATATAACCCAATTCCAGTCAGTTTTAAACTTAGGAACAGTCTATAAAAGAACTGGTCTATACTATTGAAATAGACCAAATTCTTGAAAGATTTTTTTTTAAGTTTGAGGGAGTTGCTAGCTTAACATAAACAAAAAAAGCATAGCAATTAAATGTAATATGTGATCTTGGACTGGCTATTTAACTGGTGTTATAAAATACCACCAAGGACATTATCAGGAGTAGTTGTTTAAAAGACAGAAAAACTTTCTATTAAGTTAAGTTTCCTAAATTTGATAGGTATATCTGAATTACATAAAATATCTTTTACATATATGTGTTAATGACTGAAATTTTAACAAAAGAAAGGGCTTAAATGTATAACATTCTCAAAAAAATAAATCATACATAAGTACAAGTATATATATATATATATATGTATACACATATATATAACAGGAGGGAGGGAAGGAGGAAGAGAAAGATGATACAACAAATGTGGCAAAATATTTAAATTTTTCTTTCTTTAAGTTTTAGTAAGATAATTGACAAATAAAACTGTATATATTTAAAACATTCAGTGATGATTTGACATATGTAGACATAGTAAAATGATTAGCACAATCAAGCTAATTAACACATTCATCACCTCACAAAAGTCATCTTTGGGAACAATGGAAACACCATGTCCTTTTAGCAAATGCCAAGTATTCAGTGCAGAATTATTAACTGTAGCCACCATGCTATAAATTACAACCCCAGAACTTATTACTGAAAGTTTGTACCCTTTGGTCAGTATCTTCCCTGTTTCTTTGGTTTGTTTTTGGTGTAAATGGGTTTGACCTCTGGGCCTCATACTTGCTAGGCTGGTGTTCTACCACTTGAGCCATTCCACCAGCCCTATATCTGCCTGTTTTCCCTACCCCAAAGTCCCTGGTAACTAATATGCTACTCTCTGCTTCTATATTTTGAATTTTTAGATTCCAAATGAGATCATACAGTATTTGTGTTTCTGCATCTGGCTTATTTCACATAGCATAACATCCTACATTTTCATCCATATTGCTGCAAATGGCAAGATGTCCTTCTTTTATAACTAAATAATATATCGTTATGTATGTTTGCCAAATTTTATTCATCCACAGACACTTAGGTTGTTTCCATATCTTGGCCATTATTAATAATGGTTCAATGAACACAGGAGTGCAAATATCTCTTAGACATACTAATTGCATTTCCTTTGGATATATATCCATACTAGGATTGGTGGGTTATATGATAGTCTATATTTCTGATATTTTTTTCAGTACTTGGGGCATGAACTCAGGGCCTATACCAGCAGACCTTTTTTTGTGAAGGGTTTTTTAAGATAGAATCTAGGAAACTATTTGACGGGGCTGGCTTTGAACCATGATCCTCATGATCTCTGCCTCCTGAGTACCTGGTATTACAGCTGTGAGTCACCAGTGCCCAGTTCTATTTCTGATTTTTTTAGAAAACTCCATACTGTTTTCCATAATGAATGTGCCAATTTGCATGTATAAGGGCTCCTTGCCAGCACTAATCTCTTGTCTTTTTTGTAATAGCCACCTAGCAGTGTAAGGTGATATTTCATTGTGAATTTGATTTACGTTTCCCAAGTAAGTAGTGATGTCGAGCACTTTTAATATACTTATTGGCCATTAGAATATCTTTTTTGGGAATTCTTTGGTCTATTGTTAAATTCTGCTATTTTTTGTGTGTTTTGTACATAGGTGTGGGTGCTTGGTCTTGAGTTGTATAAGCTCTTTATGTATTTTAGACAATATCTTATTAGATATGTGGTTTGCAAATATTTCCTTTCTTTCTATAGGCTGCATTTTCATTCTGATGATTGTTTCTTTTGCTGGGCAGAAGACTTTTAGCTGCATGTGATCCCATTTGTCTTTTTACCTGTGCTTTGGGATTCGTATCCAAAAAATCATTGCCAAGAACAGTGTCAAGGGGATTTTTCTTATTTTATATTTGAAATATATTTTGTCTTACATTTAAGGATTTCATCCACTTTAACTCCCTTTCCTGTATGGACCCTTATGTAAGACAAAGGTCCAAATTAGATTCTTCACATGTGGACATTCAGTTTTCCCAATACCACTTACTAAAGAAACCATCCTTTTCCCTGTGTATCTTTGGCTCCTTGTCAAAATTTATTGAGCATATTTGCATGGGTATATTTCTAGGCCGTATTTTGTTGCATTTGTCTGTACTTCTGTCCTTGCAGAGTATCATACTGTTTTGATTGCTGTGACTTTGTAATATAGTTTGAAATCAGGAAGTATAATGCCTCTGGCTTTGTTCTTCTTTCTGAAGAATAATTTGACTACTTCATCTCATGAACATTCAATATCTTTTCACTTATTTATTTATGTATTCTTCATGTCAACGTATTCCATGGACAGAATTTTCAACATTTTGATTAAGTTTATCACTAAGTATGTTATTCTTTTTGATGGTATAATTAAAACATTTTTAATGAAAAATCTAGAAAAAGAAATTCTAGGATTTTCTGAACTATTTTTGCATCATTGAATAACTTTCAAGATTTTTCAAAATAAAAAGTAAAAATATGTAGTTATTTTACTTCATTTGCAATTATGTTGCAAATAATATCAGTCAAAATTGCTGATAATAAAACTATCATAACACATAATAAAAATTATGAATTATGATGTGAAGTGAAACAATAATTGCATTGTATTCCTTCCCTTTTATATCAAGGATTTAATAAGTTATTATATAATATTATATTAATATATTATTATAATACCGTAATAAATTATTATATGTAATGTTTTACGTATCAGATATAATATAGTATTATATCTCAAGATAGAGAGATACACTTCTAGCTGGTGAATTTGAAATGATTAAAAGTCAGAACAACTAGGAGCTTGTGGCCGCCACCTATCATCCCAAGCTACTTGGGAACCCAAGATGGTGAGGACCTGGAAAAACAGTGTGTGAGACCCCAACTCAACGGGAAGACACCTGTCATCCCAGCTATGTCAGGAAGTGTAAAGTAGGAAGATGGACATCAATCCACCAGCTAGCTGGACAGAAAATGAGACCCCCATCTCCAAAATAAACAGAGTAAAAAGGGTTGGCAGCATGGCTTAAGTGGTAGAGAGTTTGTCTCACAAGTTGAAGCTCCGAATTAAAAACCCAGTACTGCAAAATAATAATAATAAATTGGAGCAAAATATTGTAAATTGTGATTGGAATTTGTAGGAAGAAGTTAGAAATACTTGCCACTGCTTTATTTATTTACATCTGCTTAAATAAACTGTGATGTAGTGAAAGTCTCCAAGTGTGTGCATGCTAGTGTGTGCTTGCTGCTATTAAACTGTAGGTGTTAAATGTGGAATGGAGCGTAAGCAGGTAACAAGCTATTACAAGGCATAAAACAGTTGAGGGACAAGGCCAGGAAAGATAGAAAAGATATATAGCCTGATAAATTTTTTAAAAAGAAAACCTGAAACAACTGACTGTCAGCTTAAGGTGCTTTCACATTCTCTCCACAGACTTGCAAAATTTGAGATTCACTGGAAACAGAAATTGGAAACTCCATCTGGCATGGCAAAGTGCAAGCATGGGATCCAATAAAGTGTTTAGAGAGGGTCTAAATAAACATTTTATTTTCAGAAAGTTTTAGATTTTCTGAAAAGTTGTGGTAGAACAGAGTATTCTCCACTACTCCACATTATTTTTTCTAACATAAACATTCATATGGCACATTTGTCACAAGTGATTAAAATGTTGAGATATTATTAACTGAAGTCTATATTTTACTTTCTTTTGTGGTTTTTAATGACCCTGACAGGATGGTGCAGCTCTGATTTGGCATTACATTGACTGTCCCTCTACTGAGATTTGCCTTATGTTTTTCTCATGATTACACTAGAATTGTGTACTTTGGAGATGAAGACCACAGAAGTTAAGTGCCCTTATCATCACATCAAGAATAAGTAGTATCATCATGACTTGTCACTATTGGTACTAATCTTAATCACCTGGCTGAGGTAGTGTTTGTCAGGTTTCTCTCCTGTAGAGTTACTCTTTAGGGTATAGAAATACTGCACCCTTTAAAAAGAAATTACTATGTGCCACTATACTTATGGGAAGAGGACTCATGCTTCATCTTCCTTTCATATATGATTTGAAATTCTTAGGTCTATTTGTTTGTTTACTCAATAATTTATATCAATATTGAGTCCTGGATAACCACCTAATAGTTTGGGTTAAAATTGAGCACTATTTTATTTGTTTTGTTGCTCAGATCTGTCTAGCTCTGGTAACTAGCTCTTTTAGTTGACTTCTGTGTCACCTTGCAAATGACCTGCCGTAGCCCTAGAATCAGGCATTTCTCTAAGTAGGAGCCTTGGTTCCTTACACTGCAAAATGGTCTTAGAAACCAAGTTTTAAGTGCCAGGAAAGTGTTTGTTGCTCACAACTATCTTTATTTCTAGGCCTTCTCAGCTAACACAAGGAGGAAATATGTGTTCACATAACCTTGTATATACGTATATCTATAAATGTTTCTATGGATATCCATTTGAATCTGTATTAAGCTAAAAATTAGTTTATGGTGTTTCTTCAACTATCACCAAATGAATCACTCTTGCTTTCTCTCTCTTGTCTGTAACCTTTAGCTCAAACAATGAGAAACTTGAGTATCAACAACCGCTATCCACCATTTACTTAAATATTTAATGCATGGGTAATGACTTTGGAATGGCTAACCTATATTACTATGGGAAACAAATGCTTTCTAACACACACTGCTTATATGAAACCCCTTTTCCTTTGATCTTAAGACTCCACACTTTCAAACTGCCTTAAGCAAGTACCTTTTCTCCCCATCCTTTTTGGTGCATGTTATACAGTTATACTCTAGTCACACAGTAAGCATTCCATTCTGAGAACTCCAAATCTTCCAAATGAAATTTTTTATTTGCATACATTAAAGTGACTGTACTATAAAGTTGTGAGTTTTGACAAATGCATGAGGTTGTGTATTTATCACACATATATCATATATAGTCTCACTATCCTTAAAAAAGTCGTAATATTTTAATGTAACACACTCTCTTTTGCAAAGTGGGCCTATAAACTTCTACCAACTCAGGAGATTCTGCATACATAATATTTCATCATGTCTTTACCTAAATATTGAATGCATGAGCAATTTTTTTCTTAGGAGCTTGGATTTCTTTGAAAGTGCTGCAGTAAATTTTGAATAAGGAAATTATACATTTTTATGTCCAAAACAAAAAATAATTCACAGATTTTATTTTGTGCAATTTGCAATATGTTATTCCTATAGGCAAACAAGGTCAAACTTATAATTTTCATAAATGTAATTTTGCAAATGTCGTAAAAGCTAAAACTCCTTTTACTTAATGTAATGAACAGGTGATGGTGGCATGCATAATGCAATTTTCACAAATGAAGGTAAATGTAAGTTCATATTTCTGTATTCAAGAAAAATATGAACTAACTCAATAACGATGAGCAATATTAACCTTAAGGAGTTAATCATCAGAGTGAATGAGGGAAAATAGTATAATTACCAATATATGAAGGTAGTCATTAAGGTGAACCAAGACACATAATATAGTTTGCAATATAATGTAAACAAAAGCCAAAGTTCCCATAGCAACACAAACTTTTCTCTAATGTATACATACTGCAGTTTGGATTACTAGATAAGGTTCTAAATTTATAGTTTCTTAAGCATTGTGTAATAAGGACATGTCAGCATGGTTCTGAGAACAAAAAGACTTATGTACTCGGATTCAGACATGTTTTGATTTGTAAGCTTCACACTTCATTTTCTATATAGTTGACATCCCCTAAAATTATGGTGGCATTTCAGGTCATTACAATTAAATTACATTTATCTTATCTGTAGAAATGTTTGTAAGCATTGTTATTGTTTTAGCTTAAATAAGCATGTTTGTTTTCAATACATGTATTGTATGGTATATCAAATTCAATTTTAACAACGTTGGTCATTAAATCTGGAAGTGTTACAATCCAAAATTCTATACATATTAAGAAATATAATATCCTCCTCTAGATTATTTTGCATATGCACATTAAAATTATATTTTTTCTCAACATGGACAATTGTATCATTATTTCTCTGAAGGGAAATTTTTTTTGTTTATAATTGTAGCTCAAATGATCCACTCCATTCATGTCCTTACTTTGAATTTCTTCTTTATAAAGTGAAGCATAACTATTTAAACATTTACATTTATAAATGCTTTACAATTGTCTGTATACTAATAATTATAAGATTTTTATAAATGTGCTGGGCAGGTGATAACTACAGTTTCCTTGTATTTTACATATGGAGAAAGAAGTAAGCATACAAGATCATACAACAGCGTCAAATTGGCAATATAATAGTCACTCAGAATATAGCATGAAAGCCCTACAAGTGTGGCAAACTGTGTATTTTATTTCATATTCACATATTATATTCATCTACATAGAAATTCATACATTTTGGTTAAGAATTGACAATTGGATGCTTATCATTCTTGAGTGCCCTATTGATTCTCTATCTCAAAGAAAAACTGAACTTTTGATATTTAAATTATCTACAGATTTTCCTCATTGTAAAATGGAAAGAGTTTAAAAGAGGCTTAGTTTTGCAAATCTGTCTGTCCACAATTTCACTGCTTTCAAATATTTAATTCTTTTGGAATTACATTATGACATACACAGAAGTGTCAATTTTTAAGTGAAGGTTAGTGTGAAGTCTCAAAATTAAACCATTTTGGAAATCAAATATCCATGGTGGAAGACCAAATGGAACTACATGAAGTTAAAAGCTTCTGCACACAAAAGAAATGTTCTCTAAATGGAAGAGACCACCCACAGAATGGGAGAAAAATCTTTGCTATCTATACTTCAGACAAGGGACTGATAACCAGAATATATAAGGGAGCTCAAAAAACTAAACTCCCCAAAAATCAATAAACCAATAAAGAAGTTGGCAACTGAACTAAACAGAACTTTTTCAAAGGAAGAAGTCCAAATGGCAAAAAAAACATGAAAAAAGTGCTGACCATCTCTAGCCATAAAGGAAACGCAAATCAAAACCACACTAAGATTCAACCTCACTCCTGTTAGAATAGCTACTATCAAGAACACCACCACCAGCAAATGTTGGTGAGGATGTGGGGGAAATGGAGCCCTCAGACACTGCTGGTGAGAATGTAAGGTAGTACAGCCACTTCGGAAAACAATATTGAGGCTTCTTGAAAAACTAAACATAGATCTGCCATATGATCCAGCAATACCACTCCCAGGGATATACGCAAAGAAATGCAACTCAGGTTATTACAAAGGCACCTGCACAACCATGTTTCTTGCAGCACTATTCACAATAGCCAAGATATTTATACTCAATGGAATTTTATTCAGCCACAAAGAAGAATGAAATTCTGTCATTCACAAGTAAATGGATGGAACTGGAGAACATCATCTTAAGTGAAGGTAGGCTCAGAATCACAAAAGTCACATGTTCTCCCTCATATGTGGATTATAGACCAAAAACAAATGCAATAGTATCATTGGACATGGGTCACATACTAAGGGGAGAACATGCATTGAGAGGAATAGGGAAAGGAAGGGAAACCTAAAACTTGAATGTGGTTGATGTGCTTACTGTAGAGGAGTGAATAAAGTAATCTAAATTGGCAGAGGCCACTATGGGAAGGGATCAGGAAGTAGTGAAGAGCTCTGGCAGGTGAATCAATGTGGGTTGCAATATACAAGTACATGGGAGCAACACTAGGAATCTCTCTGCATAGCTATCTTTATCTCAAAGTAGCAAAAACACTATGTCTTTTTAATTATCTCTTATGTTTTCTCTCCAACAAAATCAGAGAGCAAGAGGGCAAAAGCAGGGAAGGGGGTGGCCCATATAATGCATACATATGTAAGTAAATGTAAAAATGATAAAATAAAATAAATAAACAAGTAGAAAAATCTATGATGTATCATTGAGCATCTGGGTATGGGAGATATTTTCTTCAATTTGAAAAGATAGAATAAAAATATATGTCTTACAAAACTTTCCAGAAAATGTATTTTATTATAATCATTAAAATGCATTTAATAATTACATTAAAAATAAGGAAAGCTGAAAGTAGAGAGAGAGATAAAGTTCCTCTTCAATTAAAAATGAATCAAAATAAGTAACAGGTGTCACTAATAATTTAACATTTCATGATAAATTTTCATTGTGGTATGAATATAAATAGTTTCATTCATGTTGCTATGAAAAGGAAAATACCTGTGTTAGTATGTAAATTTTAAAATAAGGATGTCCAATTTCAGGGGAAAAATCATCCCTTTTGAAGACAATGATAAATATTCAAGTTTTCCTTCATGAAGGTAATATTTTTTGTCTAAGTCAACATACTTTACCATTTTTAAACTTTTCCCATCATATTTTTGACAGCAGGTTTTCCAATTTTGACAGCTCTTTAAAAGTAATTTTAACAGCCGAGTGATTTCTCTTCTAAGCAAAGTCAGATTATGTGAAATGTCAATGTAAAAACTATACACTTTGACACATAATCATTTTTAGTTGAATTTACTTATTAATTTTGCTTGCTATTACTAATAAAACATAAGTGCTTAGCTAATTGTGTTGCTTTTTGAAATGTTTTAAAGGTATTTAAAGCAGTATCCTTTTTTACAAAATGTCTCATTGTATCACAATTAGTTGCCCTTCCATAAATGAAGGGAGGGGAAAGTAGCAGTGCTAGACAGACTGGAGGGAGTAAAGTGGCAACTATAATAAGAAATTATGTCTGCATTAACTTAAGCTAGGATGAAGGCATATCTGAATCCCCTGGGAACCTTTTGCAAAATAGATGCATTCCTTCTCTACCTACCCACACAACTCTTTCCCCCCAGCGATCCTATCTGAGACCACCCTCCCACTTGATTGAAAGCAATTCAAATGAAAGGTACCAACTTTCTTGACTGCATTAATCCAGTTAATTTTCCCAATTCTTTATTTCATAGTGTTGGAGGAAGTGAAATGATTATCTGGGAAATGATTACTTGAGTTAACAGTTCAAAAATTATCTTAAGACATTTGCTTTAGTTTCCTGTTTTCTGATCATTTTATTTTGACAATTTTAAGAAGTGCGTGGCCATAACTATAAAGAAAAAAAAAGTTTCACAGGAAGGATTTCTTTTGCTGTTTTTGTGGCTGGGTATTGATCCCAGGACCTCATATGCTCTACCACTGAGCTAAATCCAGTTCCAAGGATTTCATTTTAGTCATTGATCCACGAGTATGTATTATATATCATGTGACCACTGTTCTAAGTGGAATAAAATTTTCATCTATTATATGTCAAAAGAAATTCTAGTAAGTCTAGCAAACTTTAGAAAAGTCAGATTATTAGATAAAGTCATTTAGAAATATACTTTGTCTAGACTTCAAATCAGATTCCAAAATGTCCTATTCATTTCAGAAATACTCTGATTTACTCTGAAAGAATAGACTTGCCCAAGAAGAATTAAGAACATTAGTTATATTTTGTAGTATAAAAAAGTAAACAAAAACAATCAAAATAATAAAATATAGCAATTGTGGTCTATTTAAGCCATTTTCTCCAACTTGCTGTTATATAACATCACTGAAAGGTTACACTCCAACTGTTGTTTAATTCCTCTACAATCTGTGCAGATTAGTTTTAGAAAATCTTCCTTGTTTTACAGAACCACTATTTATCACCCAACAATTTCCATTTGTTGGCCTTAGTAGTTACTGAACCAATAATGCTACTCTCTGTGTTACTTTACTCTTCATAATTTTTTCAGTTCACTGTTCATCTTTTATTGTCACCAACTAATTACCTTCATCCTCAAGGCTGATATCTCTCACTCCAGGCTCTCATCACTTTTATTTATCCTGAAGCCTGTATCATCTTGCTTCTCTTCTAAAAATCCTTCAATGTTTCCCCATTTTTCAAATGAATTAAAGGCAAACTCCTTATTTTGAGTGAAAATTCTTCATAGGTGACATTTGTTTTCCCTGGGAAAACTGCTGGCTTTGTGGGTGATAAGAGTAGATATTTTGCACTATCTTAAGCACTTAATGCCTTAAGCATTTTGGAAGGTTTCCGAAAAGCTGATAGAACCTAGGATCTGTGACTTAAGGCTAATGTAGTTTAAAATGCTTTGTTCAACTCAACTTAGTTTCAACAATCAGAACTGTCTCTCATCTCTGCCTACCACTTTCATTAAGTTCTCCCTATTTGGGTCACCAAGGACATCCAAATAATTAAATCATTGGACCTCATCTTTCTTGACCTCCCTAAGATCAGAATAACTTTGCCTTTCTCTTAAAATTCTTCATTGGTTTCAGAATATATTTCTCCTTATTTTTTTCTCCTATTAATCTGGCTACTGTTTCCTCATCTCCTTTCTTAGACTCTTCTTCCTTTGCCCACCCTATAATTTTTTATTCTTCCCAGAGTTTCATGTTAGTTTTTCCTCATTATAACTCTATTCAGTCTTCTTTGGTTCTGAATTTTGATTCTACAATACAGATCCTAAGTCAACTACTGAAAGGCAAACTAATTATTTTTTAGTTATTTGTTAATGACTGGGTTACCCCTGTACTAAATTGAAGTTGAATCCATTAGAAATTCTTTTCTAATTTCAAGTAGAATGTGCCTCAATTGAGAGGGAACATAGGTGCTTATTCCCTGGCTCCCATCCTTCATTGCTTAAAGTTGCCCAGTGAGGACATAAAATCTCTGCTACTTGGTATGCCAGCTGATAAAGCTCTCAGGGCACTGAAGCAACACTCAGGTAGTAGAGAGATTCTGGAGCTTGAGATAGAAACTTGTTGGTGATAATGAAAACTGCCCACTAAAACTGCAATGAACTCAGAGAAGTGACTAAAGAATATGAGGCAGACTGTCACAGCATCTGTTATATTGAATGACCTTATCTACACCCACAGTTTCATATACTATTTACCAATCACTTTTGATGTTGACCTCCAGTCCTGATCTCTCCTTTGAGTTTAGTTTCCCGATACAATGTGACAACTGGGTATCATACAAGCATTTCAAAGTCAACAATGCAAAATTGACTTCACCATTTTTCACTCAATCTTTTCCCTACCTCTAGAAGTCTTCCTAGACCTTACCTACTATGTAGAAAATCATAAATGCTATCTGATCAACTTCTAAATTTCATTTGAAGTAACTTTTAATATCCCCATTGCCAGCATCTTATTTTAAGCCCTTTTAACAAATGTTTAGAATGAACTACTACAAAAGTAGTTAGGTTTGTTATTGTTGCTTATAATTGTCTCCAAGTAAACATCCTCACAACTGCCAGGGTTATTTTTTCTAGCAAGCAAATTTGATCTTGTCACTTTGAGTCAAAATGATTTCATGGGTTAACATCCTATCCAGGAGCTATCCAAACATTTCAGAATGATATATGAGGCTCTTCTTAATATTCCTTATGCTACTTCTGCAGCTTTATCTCATGCTAAAATTTTCAAGACCTTCTGTGGCTATATATATGTGGATACCAAACCTGGAGTTTCCTTACCCATTTTCCCTACCTCACTAGCTTCTACTCAGATATTACAATCCAGTTTATGTGAGTTTCTCTGGAAAGAACTTTCTAGGTCTATCAAGTAGAATTAAGGGTGACAAAAATAAAGACAGAAACTTCATGTAAGGATTGTGGAATAGAAAATCCCAAAGTATCCTGGGTATACAATCCAAATTGTATCCAGATTCAAGTCAAGAAGAGGAGGGGACAGGAAGAAAGCACCTGCCAGCTCAACACTTCTGATTTACAACCAGAGTACAGCTGTAAGGGACAATGAGATCTCACTGATTTTTTAACTGAGCACCCAGCCATAACAAAATCAGGATTCTGTTAGTAAGGAATAACATATTGTTAACCTTTTTGTAGCTATCTGTGTCTTTAGCGATAGGTGATGTTATTACCTTCTTGTAACAGATGAAGAAATTGAGATGCAAGAATCTAAGTAATTTATCCAAGTTCACAACTGGTAATTAAAGATTAAAGCCAGATTGCCTGACTATAGTATCACTGCTCATAAACTTACTGTATATTTCATTCTTTTTTGGTTTGTGGTGGTTTTTACAGGTTTGTTTTTTGTTTGTTCATATCTTAGCAACAGCATTGTATGATGTATATACAGGACAGAAAGACAAAAGCCCTGACTTCAAATTTTTATGTCCATTTTCATGAGACTAAACAATAACCAAGTGTGGTAAAAGTCTTGATAGAGATGCTATGTCACTTAGCCAAGTGTTCAGAGATAGAAGTAGTTCAAAGAAGACTTCATCAGCAGAGTGACATTTATGTAAGACTTCAAGGACAGGGACTGAAAAGTAGAAAAAAGAGTAAAAGTACACTGGACCAAGGGAAAAGTTTGTGCAAAGGTCTCAAGTGGCAGGTACAGGTGTTTGAGAGTTCATAGCCAGTCTGTGCTATCTAGGGAGAACAAAAGAAGAAAGAAGAAAAGAAATAAAGGAAGAAAGAGAGAGAGAGAAGGAAGGATGGAAGGAAGCAGAAAAGGAAGGAAGGAGAGAAGGAAGGAAGGAAGAAGGAAGGAAGGAAGGAAGAGAGGGAGGGAAAGGATAGGAAGGGAAAGGAAGGGAAGAAAAAGCCAGAGATACCTGGAAGAAATAACAAAAATATGAGAGGGAGCACAAATAAAATACAATGAATAAAATATCACTATAAATTTATTGGCTGGGAAGCCAATTTTGTCCAATGTTGATGAGAGTTCAAGTGAGATGATGACTGACGAATGATCATTAAATTTAGTAACATGGAGTTCACAGGTGTCTTGGATAAAGGCAGTTTCACTTCTGGAGCTGAAGATTTGTTTGGAATTAATTAAAGAAAGGAAAAGAGGAGAGAAATTGTAAACAGCATGTAGCAACATCTTTTTAAAAGAAATTTTGCGTTAAAAGAGAGACAAAGAAAAGGAAGAAGCAAGAAGGTGAAATGGAGTCAAAACAAAGATTTTAAGTAACAGAAGTAACAGCAGCATGTTTATGTGTTGTGTGAACCATCAAGTAGCAGAGCAAGAAAGAGAAAAACTGCAGCAGCCACATCTAGAGTAGGTGGAAGAGGAATACAATGTTACATAAGCAAAGGGCTAGCCTTTTGTAGGAATATTATGATAAAATTTTGTAGGAATATTATGATAAAATTCAAGTAAATGAGCACAAATATAGTTAGGTCAATAAATGTCAAGGTAGAAGCTCATTAATTCTCTTTGTTTCAATTTTTTAGTGAAGTACAAACTCTTGTCAACAGCTTAAGATAAGGATGGAGAAGGAATTGCTGCGGATTGAAGAGAGAAGTTGTAAAATAATCTTACTCTTAAGAATTAACCAGGAAATATGCTATGATTGGTTCTCAACACGACTGGAGATGTTCGAGATCAGTGACCCTAAATTTAAGGTGCCCCAGCATTGCTTTATATTTTTTTGTCCAACTGTACTCAGTTCCAAGTGGACAAATACAGGGTAAGCCAAACATTTGATTTAATACAAATTATACCTTATCTAGCTGAGCATAGTGAAGTAAGAGGGGCAAAGGAGTGGATGGGGTTTCATCGTCAGGGTTAGAAGGTCTTTAGAAATTCATTCCAGTTTAAAGCCCAGACATTTTTAAAGCATTTCTAGATCTCATCAGTTTCTAAATTTTGTGGTTTTCCATAACGACACAGAGAAAAATGAAATGTTTTATGGGAAACTTTTCATTTTGTGGCTCTAGAACAGCTGCTTTTACACTCTGCTGGTGTTTCAACTGTATCATTTTAAAATCAGAGTCTTCCATTATCAATAGAATTATTGTGATATGGACTGCTCCAGTTAGCACAAAGTTAAAAAAAAAAACTTTAAAATCAAACAACCAGTAATGTTAAATTATCCCTGAGTGCACATTATTTAGTTTCTCATTAACTTAATTGTTTTCTAGTAAAAGTGAAATGTGCAATATGCAAATTAAATAATATTATGTGTCAGAGTTTGAAAGAAATATTCATTTAACATTGGAAGAGATTTTTTTTCCCAGGAAATCTTGTTCATTTATTTTGCAAGAATTTTTGTTTGTCGCTACTTGTTCAAAACATAATACAATTGTGAGACCCAGTGCCTGCTGGCAAAGTTGGAATAGCTGTCAGCAGGAAATGGCAAACTAATAATAAGTGCTGGTAAAATATTTATATTATAGTTTACTGGGAAGCTGAATGCAGTTTTGTATTTCATTACTGCTTGAGGCAGTGCATAGTAACATATTTGTGCTCTGAAATAAGTGGATAGAACTCTAAATACTATAGTAACTTATCTTTCAGCTATCTTCTAGGAGGAAAATTAATAATAATAAATCCTTTTACTAGTTGAAATTTAAGAAATTTTAAACAAGGTCTGTAGGGCAGTAATTAGCAGCATCTCACATTCAGTGTCATTGGACACTAGGCTGCAAGGATCAACCACGTCTGCATGTGGCCTACTAATTTAGCTCTGGCTCATAATTTTCAATAAAACAGCTATTCAAGAGGGAGGGGTGGTCTTAAACCACCAGAGGACTCAGAACTATGGTGATGTTCAAGTACAACACTGTGTTTATGTACTCCCCAAAGTGTATCAAAGCTCAGATCCAGAGAAATAAAAGAGAAGTCAAACAAAACAAGCATTAGACTGCGTAAAATAAGGTATGGACAAGGCAAACAGGTGAGGCATTGTTTAGGTGGCTAAGGTAGATCAATATCTATTCTTGCAAGCCAGGAATCCTGCCTGCTTTCCTCTGGTGCCCTGCAGATCATCTTACGGAGTGCAGACAGACTGTCGCCTAACCTCAACTGACAGACAACCTATTTCACCCCTGTAAAAATCATACTCATCTTCTCTCTTTGTGATTCACTGAGGGGAGAAAAAATTTAACTGCCAAAATAAAATAATGCCAGATTGGTTTTGCCACACTTTCTCATCCTTTGTCAATAATTTAATTAACAAAGACTCGTTTCTAATTCCTCTTTCATATGCAATTTTAATCTACTCAATAAAATGCAAATGTATTGTGAATATAACTGTGGGTATGAGTGTGTGTATATGTGTGATTTGAGAGTTTATGGAAAGGTTGCCATATTTACCCAAATTGTAAATCAATATAAAATGTCTGACACAAAATTGTCATTCAATAAACATCAGCTAATGTTAATATTCCTATCATAATAATTTTTAAACCCAAACAGAGGGCTGTACATGGAACCAATTAGAGAATGTAGAAAGAGACATGCATATCCACCTTGTAATTCATAGAGAGGAAATAGTTCAACAATATTGAAAACATCTTTAATATGCTTATAATAGCTGGACTTTCACTAAACAACAGGAAGTATGATTGTTTACATTTTGGGACATGATAACATGAATTTGTTTTGTTGTGATAAACTACAGTTCTCACTTTAACTTTTAGTGATCTTTTACTTTTTCTATATAGCACAATGTTTTAACTCTAAAGGGAAAATCAAAATCAGAAATGTTTCCTCAAAAATGTATTCTAATTTAGTTACACCAAAAATAGCCAGATTGCAAAATTTATCTTTGAATTTAGATTATCTAGACTTCCATGCAAATTTACAATTATATACTGTAAGTTTACATATATAATTTTATTGTTATGTTTTTCCTTCACAAGATTAACTACAAAGTTAGGAGAATACATTTTACTGACATAAAAAGAATGGTAATTGCTACATCCACAAAAGCTCTGGGTAAAGGAGAAATTATAACAAAAGCCATTTAATGAAATAAAAACTATTTAAAAAAAGACACAGTTCTAATTTTGCTTTGGCAAATAATAGACATTTCATGCTTTTTTCCTTGAGTATAGCATTTACTGAAACTATAATTTTTCATATGTGCATAACAATTTACAGAGGTCAATTTATTCAGATTTTTATAGCAAGGCTCATTGTACTATAATTTTCCTTCTCTGATTGGACCAATAAAAGCAATGACAATTTTAACTTAATATTAAAACACACTAAAAGCCAAGACTGAGATTTTAATTTTATTGGTTGTAAAAACTTTTGCCTTTATCTTCAAAGTGGAAAAGGCCAAATTATGTAGACTGCTGGACATCAGACCTATTGGCAATGAAAATATGCATTTTTCATTACTTCGATGGTTTTCTGCTTACCTCTTTATAGTGGAAAGAATTTACTTGCCAGATTAAAATATTTGCTATAAATCCTCCTTTGAACTAGCATTTCTGAAATACTACATTATAAACAAATGGCATGTTTAATTAAACAACTACTTTACTCCCAACTGAACAAGAGAATGGTTGTATTAATTTAAGATTAAGCCATGTAACTAGAACTTAAAGAAAATATTTACAACTCAGTAAGAAAGTATAATTACACTAATTTGAAATCAGGACACATGATCAGAATGTGAACAAAATATTTTAAACTGTTGTGTTAGGGATATCAAAGATAGTTTTCTTTTAAGAATTAAAGCTAAATGATTTAAAATATTAGTTTACATTAAAATTTCCTTTCAACCTACTAATCTATCTGCCAAGCTAAATTGAAAAGTCAATTAACAGTTTACTATAATGCTAAACACTTATTTTAAATATAAACAATTGTGATTTCACCATGGGATTCATTTTACTTTTGTGTGTTTGACTAATTTTTCACAGCATCTGAAAGATGCTAGCTCAATTCTAGTAAGAATAAAAATATTGTGAGATAATTTCAGTTGAATAATTAGACAGTATAATGTACATGACTGTATGTATGCATAAAATACATATTTAAATATATAATATACATGATTGTTTAAAACCTAAGAATTGATGTCATTTTTAAACTTCCAAATACAAAATAGTGCTGTAACCACTCACAGATATGAGCTAAAGATCAGTCCATTTTTACTAATTTGTAGAAATGAAAAAATGTGAAAAATCAGGGTCTGACCCAATCAAAGCCATAAATTGTTTGTTAAAACATGCATTGTTAGCATCCTAATTATTTCGATTTGTGTTGGTTTAGTTAGACAAACAGACAAAACATTATTGATCCAGATGTGACAATTTCAGTGCTGTCATTTACCTTTCAAGGATCATAGAATTTTTGCTTTTAACACATTCCCTGGAGTACCTACATGTTTTCATTATAAACCAGTAGTTGAGAAAACATGTCAGATGCAAAATTCAAAATCCACCATGAAAGAAACATAGAGAAATGTAACAACTGTTCTGAAAGAAAATGTCTTGAAGTCAACTTACATAAACTCTAAATAATTTGCCAATGAATTTTAATTAGCATTTACATTGCACTCAACTTCAAATGCTAGATAATTTCTGCTTAACAGCTTTAGAACTGAAATTATTTTTGCCAAGTATGCATAAAACCGTAAGCTAAAATGTCTATGTTCTAAAATATAAAAGTTTAGTGATAAAAATGTAGAATTTGTAACACCAATTAAGAAATGAAACAAAAGGAATAAAATAGTTTGTCTAGAATACATAAGCCTTTCAATACTCAATGCACTACATGAAATTCCATATAGAACAGACAGCTCACGTGGTAATAATTTCTCATATGAACACACAAAGGCTTTTGTGTCCAAGCAGATTGAAAACTTTAAAATTTGGCAACAGGATCACAAAAATGAAAATTTGGGGGGGTTGTGTAAAGGCCAAAATAACTGAAATTTCTCAATAGATGTTTCCATATCTTCAATTATTTTCTTCAAATACCAAGAAAATTATTTATGTGACACAAAGAAAGAAGATATATACAAAGATAGACATGAATGAGGTCTAATATACAAGGTCAAAATTATTTCACCATAGTTCTTAAATGACTACATGCTTAATAATATATTTGTACTTAATGAAGCCAAAATGCTACTTTCTAACTTTTTTCTTCTTTTCTTTATTGAGATAGGATCTGGCTATGTGGCCTAGGCTATCCTCAAATTCACAATCCTCTTGCCTTGTCCTTTGGAGTGCTGGCATTATATGAGCAACCACGCCTGGCTCTAATTTCTATTTCTTAAGATGTACATTTGCTAACATTTTCTCCCAACAAATTGTTCAATTAAATAGTATGCATTTAGCCAGTGCCAGTGGCTCACGTCTGCAATCCTAGCTACTCAGAAGGCAGAGATCAGGCGGATCGCGGTTCTAAGCCAGCCAGGGCAAATAGTTTGTGAGACCCTATCTTGAAAATCCTTAACACAGAAAGGCTAGTGGAGTGGCTCAAGGTGTAGGCTCTGAGTTCAAGCCCCAGTACGTCAACAAAAATAATAAATTTAAAATAATAGAACTGATTGCTTTACTAACATTTATTTTTGACATTTATTTATTTAATAAAGGCAGAAGTTAGACTAGCATAGAAGCTAAAATTATGATGCCATTTTGAATTATAACCTCCTTTAATTTGCAAGCAGGTAATTGTACGACGAATTGTAAAATGCATCAAAAAGTAGTTGGAAAACAATAAATATTTCATTGAAGATGTATGAATTAGTGTTTTAATCACTAAAAACAAGTATGCAAGTGAATATATAATCTTCTAAAGAATGTTACTCTTTAACTTAACAACTAAAGCGATTATCTAAGAATGCATCTTAATAAGTATAACAAATATTACTAAATATCACAAATATTTCTTTTCGCACTTTCCATACTAGAGGATTTGCAAGTGCTCTACCACTTAGCGATGACTCCAGCCTTTACCACATTAGTTCTATTTTTAATATGAACTCTGCATTTATGACTGGGCCAGCTTGGACCACAATCCTCTTATTTATGCTTCCTGTGTAAGTGGAATGACAGGCACATACAACCATACTCAGCTGTTTTTCTTTTTTTGTGGTACTGGGGTTTGAACTCAGGGCTTAGTGCTTGCTAAGAAAGCGCTCTACCACTTGAGCTACTCCACCAGTTCAATACTCAGCCTTTTTATTAGTTGAGATGGAATCTTGCAATCTTTTTGAGCAGGCTGGTCTTGAACACGATTCTCCCAATCTCTGCCTTCCAAGTAGTTAGGAGTCTAGTTTGTGAGTCACTGTCCCTGGCTGTATTTTGTTTTTGATATAGGGTCTCACTAACTTTGCCCATGTTAACTGAACTATAGATCCTCCTGCCTTTACCTCCTAAGTAGCTGGGGTTACAGATGTGTGCCCCCATGTGCACACTCAAATATTTCTGTTGATTAAAAATGGATATGGTATAATTTGTATCAAAATATCATACCATTTTCACAAATGCATATTAGTTAAGAAAAATGATGAAAACATTGATTACCTGCAAAATAGTATCATATAATTGAAAAGACTCTTGGTAGACAGGAAACCATTAACAGTCTCCAACAGAATATTGTATGAATAAAGTATGTACTGGCTGGGGCTATTTCTTATCATTTTGCAATTTGTTGAGTGTAGTGTAAGATAAGCAGGAAATTTGAATCTGCTTCCTTAACCATGATGATTGACAGCATCATGCAAACATTAAAAAGCCTTTCATTGGGAGAGACCCCAAGAATCCATGTGCTCAGTGGGTTTTAAAATAGGGACTCGCTCATCAGTAATATGGAACATTTTTTGGAACGTCCTATTTTAGAGTATTATAGCAAAGCTTACACTAAAGTCAACCATGACAGCAATTCTTTGCAGAAATAAAGTTCTAAAACTTAAGGGTGCCAATCCACTTCTTTTTCTGAGTATCGTAGTCACTTAGAAATAGCAGTTAAGTGAAAAAAAAACTCTTAAAAGCATTGACTTTTATACTTTATTCCAACAAAACAATTTGCTATTTACTTATTTTATGGTTAATCTCCACACAAAATCTGAAAGTATGCTCTCAATAACAACTATAACAAAAGAATGTTGGGATAATGACCCAAAATGTTAAAAGCTAGGAAAATGCTCATTTGAGGATATAAACTTTTTCACATACAGGACCTTTAAGACGTAGTAGGATAATAGCTTCACAGAAAGTTACCAAAAGAATCTAATGGAGGAAAACCTTACCAGGTTGATAGATAGCCTTTCTAGGTAGACCCTAATTCCTCTTGACAAAGGCTTTCTGATATGAACTATATTCCTCCACAAAATTATGTGCAAATTAATTGTGCAGCTTAGTGTTTCTTACCACCTTTAACTAACTGATAAAAATTTGAAGAAGAATCACAAGACTTAGTTTTGTTAGTAGGTGTGCTTGATTGGCTTGCAAGAGAGAGATAGTGCTTATTTTTTCAACAAATCATTTCTTTTTCCTCCTAAATAAACTGCTAAACAACATTCTCAAACATTCCCTGAAGTTAAGTTGGGCAATATTACTGACTTCATGCTGGTGGCATTAAGAGATGAAGGATCCCCAATATACTTTCTTCCCTCCCTATGACGCTCAATGTAGAATGTTCAGTGCTATAGTTCAATAGGATAACAGCGTCAACTCCTAGGTCCTTGAATGACTGAATATGACTATATGAAGGAAAGATCCACCCCACTCTCCATCTGACCATGACACTGAAGTTGGGGAGAGGCTAGAAGTTTTATTTTTTCACCAATTTATTCCTCCAATATTGTGAATAATAATGATTTATAAGGGATAAAAACATGGGACTTCAGAAAAAAGCAAAGATGCTAATCATATTAAATATAAATGTTAAAATAGAAATATTGTCTAGAAACTATACAGTCTCAAATATTCAATTGTTACTGGTCAGAGTCTTGCTTCTCCAATGATACCTGTATGTGTTATCTCATTATGATAACATGGTTACTCTTAGGGATAAATGCTTAAAGCATCACGTTCCATTCATTTTTAGATACTTTTATTTTTCATTCACACATAGTAGTTGTACAGATTTATGGTGTACAGTGTGACATTTCAATGCATGTATACAATGTGCAAAGATCAGGTCGGTGTAACTGGTAGATCCATCACTTCAGAAGTTATCAGTTTTTTGTGTTGGGAACATTCAAAACTTTCACTACTGGCTATTTTCAAACATACAATTATCAGCTCCAGTTGTCCTGTCATGCTGTAGAATATTATAAGATGTTTCTTCTACCCAACTGCACCCCAAGCCTATTAACCATCTTTCCCATGTTTCTTCCCCCACATCGTTTCTAGCTTCTTATAACTAATCTTATACTTTCTACTTGCATAAGATCAACTTACTAGCTTGCAGGTATAAGTAAAGATGTAAAGAATATGTTTTTCTGTACCTAATTTATTTCACTTAACATGATATCCTCCAGTTCTATTCATGATGCCGCAAATAACAGGATTATATTCCTTCTCATAGCTGAATAATATTCCATTTTACATGTCACATTTTCTTCATCTGTTCATCTACCAATGAACATTTAGGTTGATTCCATGTCTTGGCTATTGTGAATAAGGCTATAATAAATATGTGAATGCAGATATTTCTTCAACAAACTGATTTCAATTCCTTTGGATATGTAATGGGATTCCTAGATCATATTGCAGGTCTGCATCTAGCTTTTTTTGGGAATTCCCTATACTGTACTAATTCATATTCCTGCCAACAGTGTATGAAAATTTCCCTTTCTCTGCCTCCTTACTAGCACTTGTTTTAGGGTGGGATTATTTGTCCTTTTGACAATGGACCTTTTAACTATGGTGAAATGATATCTCATTGTGACTTTAATTTGCATTTCTTACCATTCTCTGGCATAGTGATAAGCACTTTTTGTGAATTATCTCATTTAGGTTCCTATGTCAGAGTTTTAATATTATCCTTATTATTCAGAGGAAACCAATGTCTATCATAGTTAAGCTGATCTCACAGCTGATAAGTAGTGAATCCAGGATTCAGATGGGCTTTTTCACTCCAACCCACCCTTTAAACGCAAAATATTGCATTGTGGGTAATATTCCGCTCTAACAAATTATTGCTTGGGCAATGGTCAGTTACTTCAACACTTTCCCACACAACCAGAGTCATGTAGTTGTATTTCTTTTGGCAGCACTGGGGCTGGAACTCAGGATCTCATGCTTGCTAGATAGGCACTTTTACTGCTTGAGTCACTCATCCAGCCCATGTAGCTGCATTTAAATGCGTTATTTCACATGAAAGCTAACCAGAAAGGCTGAATTTGGCGGATAAAATCTTGGATCTGCCTGTCATACTGGAAATTTGATTTTTATTGACAAGAAAAAAATTATCCCCCATCATACATAATAAAGAAAACACTTGACTATTTTAAGGAAATGTTTTTAGCCAGAAATCAAAGTGTTCATTCAAGACAAACATCTTAAATTAAAAAAACTTCATTAGGCACAGGTGTGGTGGTTCGTGGCTGTAATCCCAGCCACTTAAAGAATGGAAGTAGGAGGACCTGCCCTAGGCCAAAACACAAGTTCATACCTGAAAAATAAACTAAAGCAAAACAACTGGGGGACGCAGCTCAAGTGGCAGAGTGCTTAGGCATAAAGCCCTGAGTTCAAACCCCAGTACTGGCAAAAAAAGAAAAAAACAGTAATTACTATTATACATCATATACTTGAAATTTCTGTGATTAGTGTATTTTCTAAGAGCAGTACAACTTTTAAAATCAAATAAGAGAGCTGGCGGAGTGGCTCAAGTGGTACAGCACCTGCCTACCCCCGAGTTCAACCCCCAGTACTACAAAAAAACAAAACAAAACAAAATCAGAGTACTGCTTGAAAACCATGGATTCAGAATAAAGACATTTATGGTTAGAAAAGTAGCATCACGTTGCCTGGTATTCATTCATAACAGGATTGGCCTTGTCACTGGGGCTGAAGTCCACATTTGAACAGGTTTCTCCTACATTGTTCTAACCTCCCTTTATCTGCTTCCATAGCTAACATTTTTTCCTGAGGACATGTTAATATCTATAATTAATTTAAATCAAATCCTGCTGCAGAGGAATTAAGCTCTTCTTTTAAGACAACTTTGCATATGTTTGTGCCGATCTGTTTTGTGTTGATGCTGAAGTATCACAATCAAAAGGCAGTCTCATCTTGTACTATTTCATTCAAATTTCTTCTTGGTACATCACTCATTATAATCTATAACAATTAACAAGAATGAAAGCATTAATTCCAGGATAAGATAATGCAAACTGAAAAATCCTGCCTGTTTATGAGAAATGAATGAGGATAAATAATAGCAGATGTTTTCATTTTCTTTCACTTAGGACACTAACAGTATATCCACAGGATTCACTTAACCATCTTAACACCCATCTTGATTGCTGGGGTACAACTTTCCAAACTCCTCTTACAAAATGTATTATGAGTCTTTACAAAGGTACCAAACCCTTGACTAAGCAAGAGTCTTTATGCTGGAAAGAGTTGTGGCCCAGAATATATGAAAGGTGACACACAATGTCAGGGACAGATAATGCAATGCCTCTTGGACTCTAACAACAAAAGAACTTAGGTTTTTTCAAACTCTGCATTTACAGACCTTGGATATTAAGAGCAATATCCACTGCCACAGTTCTAGTGTTTTTCCAAGTAGGCAAACTCCAAGAGCAGCACTTTTGACTCAAAGTGAGAGTACAGTAAATGCAATAATAAGATTAAATAGTCTTCCAGGATGCTTCAAGACTGAAATGATTCATTGAGACAGAAATAATAATTTTTATTCCTTTATTATTATGCCTTCTTTATCCGTGGAGCCAGAAGATGGGAAGATGATCAAAAATTCAGACACCAAAGAGATCTGGATGAACTTAAGAACCCAGTCAGTAGTTCAGAATTTGCAGGGCACTGTGGGGGACGTAACTTCTTTTAAATGATCCTGAAGCAACTTTTTCTGGACACATGAGCACTGGGGAAGTGTTGTTCCTCCCAGATGGCTTTCTGCTTGGAAACTTGTGCTGGCTACTGGCACGCCAGTAAGTGGAAATCCTCTGACGTGAAGCGGATGATCATACCAGCCTTCGTCCTTCTGACCAGTGAATAAACCTCTGAAAATAACGACAGACATGAAAAGAACAAGAAAATAGATCAGAACAGAAAACGCAAAATGTCTTAAGAAGAAGAAACAATGATAAACATAAGATTGCAAAAGCAAAAACTAAGTTTTTAAAACATGTTCATGTTGTATTTGTAATATTTAATTTTTTTTTACTTTGCTACATTGTTGAGTTTATCAAAAATTTATTTTTATTACTAAAATTAACTTAATTGATATAAAGAAAATTCCATTAAAATATGTAATGTGCCTGGTGTCACTGTAGCAATTTGGTAAGATATGAATATTCAACCAACTTAAGTAAAGAAAAACATGGACAAATTGTTGAGCTCATTGAGCATATGCAAAGCTTTTACCCCAAATTTGATGAGCAAAGGAATTTAAAAGGAAGAGTGCCATGGGTGGGGAGTTGGTGGTTTGCAGATCCAAAGACCTAATTGCAATTCTAAAAGGTTAAGACACTGCAAACCATGCTCACCAATTATCCTGTTTTTGCATTTGATTTTGCTTGGTTCCTGATAGTCAAAAACAAATCAAACCATACTAATGAAGAGAAATTGGAGGAAGTAAAATTTCTACCAAAAAAAAAATCTTCTAAAGAAAAAAAAACTGGAGAAATATCTGATAAGCATCTGTAATAAGAGATAATTACTATCTGGCAGAACTAATGAGTGGGTAAAACTCAAAAAGATATGAAAACTTAATCATGTCTCCCCTACCACAGAGTACTGGTACAAAACTGATACTTTTGAACAATGGCTTTAGCTAGATTTTTTTTCAAACACTGTAACTTAATAATATGTCCATAATAAATAAATAACAGATCATTAAACTTTTCCTAAGACTCTTAAAGTAATGGTAACTTTCAAGAAATAACCTGAAACTTGATTATAATAGTGAAGGAAGCTTTCCTCTCAGAGAGCATCCTTTCATCCGTCTTTTGTAGTTATATGCTGAGACAGGATGTGACTTTCAAATACTATGAAGTTATCATGAGGTTCCATTTTGGTTGTGTAACTACAACTTTGATAAGGGATTCGTTTTCTAAAGCCAGAAAATTGAAAAGAAAAAAGTACTAGCCACATTTACAAACTTGTCTTTACTGTTCTGGAACATGAGGTACCTGTGGTTTGTTATTTGAGTGGGACATTTGATTTGTTTTGTCTATAAAAATTAAATGAGTTAATACACAAAGATGAAGGCCTATTCAAGATTTTACATCCTTCAATGTGAAAGAAATGCTTAGTTCCTGAAAATTACCTGTCCTGTATCATAGGTGGCACCTGTATTGCTGCCACACATCTGTGGAAGTGCAGTATCAGCCAAGGGTTAATCAAGGATCACTTCCCTTCAAAGTGACTGATGATCCACTGTTAAAACAGCTTATAAAAATAACCTCTGCAAAAGTGCTTCAAGGGTTTCAGACACGTCTCACTAGTCCCGCTAGCTTAATGCATGTTTGAAAGTTAATTTTTCATTAATATTTTTAAAGTAATGGCTTCAGAACAGAATTAATAATATTTTAGAAATAAAATATTATTAGCATTATTTTCATTTCTATTACAAGGAATGATAATGTCCAAGATTGGCTTTTAAAACTATTAATGAGCCCTGGCAATGTGAAAAAGATATGGATTAGGTAGATGTAATGAGATATGATTAAAGGATGCAGGCACTGAAGGGTGGTAGAAAAATTCTTTTCAGAAAGAGTATAATTAGTGTCTGATAAAAGTACTTAGTAGATAAGATTTTTGAAGAAGAAAGGTTAAGATAAACATATACTTTATGACAAACCTGCTTAATTTTTCCCCTTTGGTTCTCTTACATACTCAATATTATGTTGAAGTTTCATACATAAATAATATTTGTCAAATACTTGATGCAATTCTACCAGACAATTAGTGTGTTTTAATTGCCAGACACAAGAGCAGAAAATGTGTTCAAACATCTTATTCCATTTTCAGTGTACATTTCTTTGTTGATTTATGTAATGTAGCTAATAATATACAACCTACCCTGGTTTTAAACAAACAAATGAACTTTAGAAAAGCTTTCCATAAGTTGCTAAGCAACTCAAAAGGCACATTTTATTAATTTAACAAGTAACATTTAGATAACAAATGCTTAAAGATGATTTCTAACTCTGTTTTACAAAAAGTAGAAAATCTAAGCAGGTACTGTTCTGATTTTCCTGTTCTAAGGCATCTGGCAAGACAGATTCTGCCATTTTCAGAGGAATATTTGTCTCACTAAGCAAAACACTTTTCAACTGAAGTTGCCACTATAATAGAAGTTCTGTACTGGGCTCTCCAGACTTGGAGATCATCGTGCTTCATTCCCATAACTGGGGATATTTTCAAGCTCAGTACTATTTACATTTTGGAAAGGATAATTTGAAGGTTTGGGAGGGGTTGAGCCTATGAATTATAGGGTACCCAGAAATATTCTTAACCTCTACCCATTACATGCTAATAATGTCCTAATAGTTGCCACAACTAAAACTTCTGCAGCCATTTCCAAGATATTCAAAGAAGGCACAGAGGGTGGGAGGGCAAAATCACCTCTAGTTGAAAACCAAGGTAAATGAATATGGGTGGATATGTTAAATACAAAAATTATCTGCGCCTAACTGGTGATGATGATATCTTGAGGTTAGTCACCATCTGTCAGTATCTGACATCCTCATCACCATCAATAATGAAGAATAAGGGGATATTGTGGAGTCCAGTGGTATTTGGCTGTTGTTCTATTCAAAACTCATTCCTGACTTCATCATTTCAATGCAGTTTTCATGGTATATGAATTGGGAGACGAAAGCTAATAATTGCTCTAACTATAACCCTTCTCAAGCAGCATCACATTGTTGAATTGCTCCAAAATCTTTTCTTTTCTTCCTTCTCCCTCATTTCCCCAATATTCTGTAGCTAGCTAGAATCATTTAAAAAATAAATTTTGATTTTAATTATACCATCCTCTCTTCATAAGGAACCATAGGTCCTTATCAACACATTCCTCTACAGTCTTTAAAGTTTTCTACAATTGACCACCAAACTTCTCATCAAACACTCTTATTCTCCACTTACACCACCTTTATCCCTCACACACAAACTGCTTGCATATTCCAATCTTCATATGTGACATATAAAGGATAAATTCAGTTTCTCCACGGAAGTTTTCCTAGTTAATCCTTCCTTTACTTATTGGCATTATATTTCTGTTAAAGGAATGACAAGACTGCAAATTAATGTGAGGCAATCATTTACTGAATGTCTTCAATATGCCACACACTGAACATTGCTTGGTAGCTGTTTCTATCAATTTACATTTCATTATTTATGCCCAACTAGATTGTAAGTTCCCAGAGGATAGGAACAGGTTTTGTCTGTATCCCTCTGGCACCTTTTAATAATGATGCTAATAAATATGCTTTACATCTGATTAGCAATTATAACCTTTCAAATTACTTTCATGGTTATTAGCTCATTGGTTATATAATTTCACTATTTTACAATCAATGAAAGTGGGCATAAAATGCTCTAGGGAACAGTCTATGAACTACACAACCTCTGCTCAGCAGAATACACATTTTAGATTTGTTGACTGGCTGAATTCAGTCTTATAGTTTGACGATCCTAAAATTTCCCTTCTGGTTACTAAAAATTCTTACGGATTTTAAAACAAAAGTTAACATAAGAACAAGAAAAGGCGAATGATGCAAAGGACAATGCAGAAATCAATTAAGGTTGACAAAGGTTAAATTATAATATAATATCAAGAAAGCAAAAGAGAAATGTTAGCTTCTGCCCAAATTGGCTGCAGGAGATTAACATCATTTCATAAGGTCTTGACTTCTTAACAGAGAAAGCAAAACTGTTTTTAAAAGACAGAAGAAATGGAAAGGAAAAGCCTTACAGATAGGTTAATTCCCAAATCTTAAAAGTCACAGCATTTTGCCTCATGTATATGAATGAGTTCAAGAAAATACTTTCAACAATTCTTAGGAATTCCCCTCAAACATCGAGGTGCCAGTAAAAAGCATTAATTCACCAACCTCTCAATTGAACAAAACGCCAGTAGTCCAAGTCACCTGATTTGAGGACACCCACTAACCCTTTCCTTCATGTGCCTAAAGAAGCAGTATCATTTATCCAGTAATCCTTTCCACATCCATTGAAGGCCTACTAAGAGCAGACACCAGCCTCGTCCCTGGAGAAGAAAAGATTTGGTTTTGAAGGGCCTTTTTTCTCTGCCTCTAACCCTCTCCACTGCCAAATCTAAAAGGTGAAGAAATTAAAGAAAGATGTAGATGACGGGAAATGAAAATAACAAGTTAAGCTCCACCGGGCGTCCCGAAGATACAGGAAACAGCTCGCGCCGTCCTGGCTCCACGTGACCGGCGTGGGTGCGGGAAAGCACAGGGCGCGTAACGCGGACCCGGCAGGGTGGGGACGCGGAGAGGGCGGGCGGTGCGGGGCGGTGGAAGCCCGGTTACCCAGGCCTCTGCAAGGCCCGTGCGCCCCGCTGCAGGCATTTTGCACAATAGGGATTTTTATTCCCTAAGAGTGCTGGTACCCCTAACGTGGAGTGTGTATGGGGAGGTTTGGCACTTCTTCCCAGCCCGGGGTTCGCCTTGAGGGGACCGCCGCAGGGTGGACCCTACCCTGCCGCGACCCTGCCGCGCGCAGGCGAGTGCCCGACCTCGGGAGGACGCAGCGGGGAGCCGAGCCTCAGAAAGCGGCCCTCGGGGACCTAGGGCTCCGGCGGAGCACCGAAAACGCACTTGAGAGAGCATCGGAGGTCTGCGTGTGTGCGGGCGCGTTGCTCCCACCGCCCTCCATCCCCAGCCGCGAAGGACTGGAGCCCGGGGCGGCGCTTCATGAGCGTAGGGGGCCCGGGCCAACCCGAGCTCGGTTCAGGTTAAATTGTTAACAGCGAAGCTCTCTTCAGGGTTCCCCCCCCCCCACCCCCAGCCGCAGTCTTTCCTCGCCCCGCCCCGAATTAATTCTGAACTCTTAAACCTGCCCTGCAAGTCCAGGGACCGAGGGGACGCCTCTCCTCCCCTTCCAGCCTCACTCTCTCTCTCTTCCTCCCTGGCCCCCACGGAGTCGTCTCTGCCTTCATCCCATACACTTTATTAACACATCTCCGGAGTCCCTTACCTAGTCGCCAAAACACTGAAGGACCTCAGAAGCCGCTGCAGTTGTCACTTTAGGTGACTGACTTCCATCAGACTAGAGCTAGAAGTTTCTTGTTAGTCTTAACATAATTAAAATTTACCAGTGCTGCTTGTCCCTGTTTTCAAAGGCGTGGAAGGGAAGGTTTTTGGCTTTGGCGCTATGGTCAGAAGATCTTCACTACATGGTTTGTAAGATCACTTTCTAGCTCTCCTCAGCCTACACCGTGCTGAGAACTGGGTTGTGAGAGGAAATGGCTTTCAGGTGATTTCATCATGTTAAATTTGTGAGTTTCTCGCCCTGTCTCTTAGCGTGTTCAAAGATGGAACAGAAACTCCACATGAATTTCAAAGGTCTAACACCCAGAGAAGCCCTGCCCTGCATGTCTGCCCTCTACCATTCTGGGAATGGGAAGAAGCCCCCTGGATCAGTAGCCGCTGAACCGAGTAACCTAAGATTAATGACGTTAAGATTACTGGCAGAAAGGGGAGGGAATGGAGGCGAGAGATGGAAAGGAAAAAAGAAAAAAAAATGTGTTCATTTACACATTTCCTGTGCAGAACAAAAAAGTCCCACCATCAGCAAAAGAAGGCTCTTCCTCCAAAATAGCAGCCAAAGAGGGAAAATTAGAATATGCATAAAATTCCTTCATTTTCATTTGCACAGAGCATGATTTCCGGCAGATTTGTATTGAAACCGTTCCATTAATCCCAATCTCTGAACAGTATTTTACTTAGCATCTTCCCAAAACTTACCTAAAGAGTATTACTCTCCTCCCACTACCCTATTTTGGAGCTTCCCTTTTCTCTATTCTCTGTTTGCCAATGCGAATTTCATTGATAAGTCTGTAACTTTACTTTTCCTATCCATCAGTTTCTTTTTAGAGCTGAACTGCTACGTTGAATCATACTTTAAAACAAGCTGGCTGCTTACTGTTTGTGAAGCCATGACTGCAAAGGAGAGCATAGTGCAAAGTCTGTTTTTGAAATGTGTATGTAAAAGACAATCAACACCATAGGACCAATGGACTTTTGCAGATCCTCTCATGTCATAGAAACCTTTCCCCTCTCCTCAGGTCATACTCCCACCCCTTCTATGGAGCATGATAGATAATCACACAGCCTCATTCAGGGGGATATTACTCTTCACAGATATTCAGAGACTAAGTCTATTAAATCACACTACTGCCCATTATCGAAATATTTTGTTTTACCTCTTGTACAACAGATCCAATTGTAGCTACCTTGAAAAATACTTTGCTGGAAAACTATTAGTATCATTTGAAACCATTCCTTCTTGACTTGGGTTTTTGAAACTGTGTTTCTATTATTTAATAATGGAATGTAAATATTTAAAGAATGAGTTTTCTACATCGTGGCTTATTGAAAAGGCATGTAGTTCTTAATTCCATTTAACTCTGAATCCCTTACTCTTGCATATACAAATACAGAAAGAAAATCTACATTCACTTCATATACATCTAAGCAGACTGTAGTGATTCTGGCTTTCCTTCAGTATTTGCAGAGTACAAGTAAATCTCAATTATTGATGAATTAAAAAGTTATGAATACTAATATTTGTTTTTATTTAAAAATAAATGATGTTAAAACATGTGGGCATAGTGTATGTACTATATTTGCATAGGCATTTAAATATCTGGGTTTTGGAAGTGAAAGATTTATTAAAATATTGGGCTATAGAAGCCTATTAATTTTGTGAAATGGTTGCATAAACTTCGCAAGCACGTGAGTGTCTGCGTGACTGTTACCACTTTGTGAAATAACTGTTCTCATTGTTTCTTTGCTTCCTACCAAATACCCTCATTAAAGAAGCAATAAACTTGGTTTCCTTTAGTTATGCATCTCTCTATTGACACAGAAGTTCTCAATCATATACAATTAAAACCAAAGTGTTAGAAAATAAATTCTCAAAAACTGTACTTAGGGAGTGCATGAAACAGAATTGAAGGTCACTTTTACTGGTACTCTTACTTGTTTAATTTTCTTACTGAAGCAAATGATAGCTTGTCTCTAAATCAAGGAAGAATTCAAACAAACAAACAATCACAACTGAGAATATTTTCCTTAAAATATTATTTTAATTAGAATTAAATTGCATATGGAAAGCCCCAGTTTAATGTCAAGGTACAGATCTGTACTTCCAGAAGAGCTGAATTGAATTTAGGAGGCGTTGTTAAACACCACGCATGAAGAAAGCCTGGGGTAGCTTTGATGGATACACAGGTGCAGCCAGAGCTGCCTTTCTTCCATCACTTCAGTGACTCTCTCATCAGAATTCAAAGTTCCTCATTCTTTGCTGATCTTTAGTGAAGTAATGTTCTCATGAGCTGGAAATTTTTCATACTGTTTTAAATGAAAAGACTAGAAAGAAATATTAAAAAAGGATTGTTCTGCCTTTCTGCCATGAAAGATAGGGTACACACAGGGTCTGAAAAGAGGGAAGTTGTATTCTCCTTTTTCTCCTCTTTTTTCATTCACCTACTGTTTGATTTTGTGTTGTGGACTGTGTGTATATGTGAGTGTGAAGACAATAGCCAACAAAAAACTGTTACTAGAGGACAAATTGGCTACTGATGCACATGCCTTTGTCTTGTAATTTGTAAAGTGTGATAATTTACTTTCTCAAACATTTTCAGGGCTATGTAATTTACAGGGAAACAGAGCAAAGCAAATACATTCAATGACCATCTTTCCATTATCCAGAACTGTCTTCTGTGGCTAAGATCCTTCCCTATTTGGCCCTAGCCACTGGGCTGCCAAGGAATTTCTATCTCAGTCTCTGCTCTCCTCTCTCATAACTGCCCTTCCTCCCCTAGCCAGCTTTCTTTTCCTCTCATAAATGAAGGCAATTATCAAACAACCTGCTTTAACCCTAACATCCGCCTGGTAGATACTGGGCCTAATTCCCTCCCCTCCCATTCTTTTTCTTTTGTTTTATTTCTCTTTGTTGGGGGAGGGGGAGCTGGGTGTTCAGCAAATGGGTAGAATGTCCGTCAGGGAAGAGAGTTGGATTACTGCAGGTACACACCCTGGCAGATTCTTTCCAGCCTAGTCCCAAGAACAGTGGCAGTTCCCTCACCTAGAACAGTAAATTTTGACAGGTTTACCATTCACAAAAGCATGTCTTCCTTCTGAATGTATGGGCTTCGCTCCCCTTGCTAACCACCACCAGTTACTAACATCTACCTGCTCTCCTCCCTCTACCTCTACCTTTAGCTTTTAATTTTTCCTGTCCCTAAAGGATCCAGAGTTTATCCTGGGGGTCTGATCCTTAAATTTTTGTCTTGCCCTATGGGCCAGGTTCCTCTGGATCAGTGATCTTCTAACACTCAGGAACCTCAATTACTCTGCCTTTCTCAATCTCTTTGTCAGTTTTATGAACATACTTCCTAATATGACAACTTGTCTACTCACCAGAAGAACTCCACCCAGAAATTACCCCATCCCTCTACCCAACAATACCTTCCCATGCCTGTCACTACTCCAAGTTTACTTCCTGAATTAGTGATTTGGGAATGACATCTTCAGGGTAACATGTCCATAACAATGAAGGGCAATGGGTAAAAAAGTATCCAGTGCCACTATGAGGGACCTGCCATATTGCACCAGGGAAGTCACTATTTGAAAGCTTGAGTTGGGCTGGAAGGGATCATCCCTTGAACCAGCAAAATAAGAAATCAGAGGGCTGTCCAACTGCAACCTTGAAACACAAGTTGCCATCTGAAATGACCATCTTCATCCAGTCAGCCAGAGAAATTATCTTAGGGTTGTTTCTGCTATTCTTACTTGCATTATTATTATTAACAGTTTACTTTTGCATTATTGGTTGCAGTTTTTGTTATTTTTTGGTTGTTATTGTTGAAGCTATTTTACTATTCAACAGAAGTTTAGGAAGATTAGTCAGATTAATTAGTTTATTGGTAATTTAAAGCAGAAAACTAGTAATTAAGCCAAAAACTATAAATGATATGGGATGATTCATTCCAATGTAGGATTTGGATGGAAGAGAATCTAAATTTTGGATATAAAATTTGGCAGCTGTGAAATAAATAGGACTTGAGAATCAAAAATATGATAACTCATTTTTTTAGTCACTTAACCGCTCCCCCTCCCCTAACTTCAGCTAAGAACATTCTGTGATTTGCTCAGTAGATGAAAAAATACTGTATTTTTTTGATAGAGAACAAAGACCCTATGCATGTTCTTCATGTAATGTGGCTTTTCATATGGACTCTCTGTGCTCAAGGGCCATCCTAGATCTAACATCACTCCTCTCCAAGCCTGCCTTCTTCATCTCTTTGCTCTTCTTATGCACCTCTCTGAAAAGGGAGAATCATATAAGACAGGTATATAATTTCATCCCTCTCAGAGAGATTCAATGGAATATAAATTCAATAATGCAATTCTCTCCACAACAAGCACTCTGCTCTCTTTCAAATATAATTAATGTTTTGATAGTGTAGTTCTTTAACTACGTATATACACACAAAAACAGGCGCACCCTCTAGCTTTGCTGTTTGTGCATCTAAAGCAGAAATGGCTGTGGCTCTATCAGTGACTCCTAAAACTCTTCAACTCAGTCAGCCCACAGAGAAGAAATCTGTTTTTAGAAATAATTGTAGTCTATTGTATACCTGAAAATGTTTAAAAACAATTATAGAATGTGTGTTTCTAATTTTAATACTCGTTTTGTCAAATTTCATAGAAAATAAAGGCTATTCTGATTGATAGTCTCATAAAAAACATTCACTAGACAATAGTCAAAATCAACAAAACATTGTCCTGTGCCCCTGGTTCTTTTCTCCAAGTTTTGATGATGGAAATGGATTTTCAGTATTTTCTACTTCATCCAATTGGGTCTAAATTGACACAGATGTATTAAAAACTAGCATTCATAATAACAAAACTACAGAGACTTGCAAAAGAAATTGCTTACTGCCAAACAACTAAGCTCTATGTTTTGAGTGAATTAATTCACTTAGTTGTTATTGGTTGCATAAGACATTCATATGTAAAATAGATTTTCAGAAAGACAGATATACCAATAAAGACAGATTTACCAATATGTGGATAAGAATATACTAGGAAATTGATCAAATACTGAGTTTTCATATTCAAGTGTACTATATTCCTAACATTTCTTTTCTCCAAACTGATTAAAATTTTAAGAGGACAAACAATCTTGCAGCTTGTAGGTCATTACATGTTTTCTGTCTTTTATAAAGAAAAGGCATAACATCTGATCCAATAAAAAAATATTAACCTAAGTTTCCCTATGATGTTATTGGTTCAAAGAAGCTAGATATGTGGTAATAACATATTGCTTTCCAAACATCAAGGCCATTTTGTGTGGTATGTGAATGCAATAATGTGCTGGCGGGGAAACATTTTACACAATTCTCTTCCTCGTAAGTTTTTTAGAGGGGTGTATTGAAGAGATAGTTTTTTTTTAAAAAATCTTTTGAAGTTTTATTTTCTTTCTCTTCATATTTAAATTGTGAAAGGAAACATAAGAATGAACAAGGCAAGGAGCACGTGTAGCTGATTTCAAGTAGAGCTTACTGAATAAGAAAACACGAAAATATTCCTCCAGTGCCATTGTGCAAAAAAGGGGAGGATGTGATTCTTAGAGAACTTGTCCATATAGTTTGTCATTGTTTTACAGGGTGGCCAATCAGGGTTCCTTTCTCACTGCTTTCCTCCAAGCACTTTTCCTTGAAAGCATAAATGTGAGGCTGACTTTTCTCTTCATTCTCTCACAGGCTAGCATAAAAAAAGATTATTTTAATTTCCACAAAAAATAGTCCTAAGAGGTCTATAGATTCAGTCTCAGTGTGGATCTAAATTACCACCCTTGTTGTTTTGATATAGGTAACTAGATATTTGCCTCTATGTGCAATAAACAAATAGATAAAGGCAAGGGTTTTTTTTAACAAAATTATTCACCAATGATGTGTGAGCCATCAAAACGAAGTTCTTCCCAAGAGGTTTCATATTCTTATTTCTTCCTTGTGTGTTTTTTTTTTTTTTTGGTTTGATTTTTGAAACAGACACACCAAATTCTCAGATTCTCAAATGAGGTTTTGTTTGGCTCAGATTAATATTAAAGAAGATCACACACACGGCTGAAAAATATTGTTATTTTTCTTTAATGGGGAAAATTGGACTCCCGTGTGTCAGATCTGTGAATCTCCGAAAGGCAATGGAAATGGTACTGACATCACTTTGCACTTTAACAATCGGATTTGGTCAGGGTACAAGTTGTTTGTTTAACCCGACAGCTCGGTGCACCCCATCGCACGCTTTGCACACTCATTAAAACGATTATTCACGACCTGTCGAGTGTTTTCGGGTTCATTCACAGGAAAGACTTGGAGCGAGGGAGAGCAATTCAAGTCAACACTGTCCACTGCTCGGATGCACGTGAGGAAGAGCTGGTGGAGCTGGTGCATATAAAAAGAGGAGGGAGGGGTAGGTGAGCCATTTTAGCTATAACTTCGGTTCATCCCAATGCTCTGGAATGCCAAGAGTGCTTGGTCCTACAGGGCCCATTTTGCTATGAGGACTTCAAGGGCAGAGAAATGAAATAAAACAAACAAATAAACTCTCCCTCTGTTCCACCTTTCAACCTTCTCCAAAACTTTAGGTCCCAGGACTCTCCCGCCCCCTGTCTGTAGTCTGAAGACCCCGCAGTCCCAAGTCTCACCACCAGGCTGAAGATACTTTCAGATTAATTCCTTTTCCACCTCCCAACGTCCTTTCCTTCTCAATAAGAATTTGATTACATTTACTTTCTGTGCTCCTTACAATGATTGGGGGTGAGGGAAGACGGGCAATACGAAAAACTAAGAAGAGAACTCATACACATTTGGAAGATGTATTCCTAACTATTATGATGGAAGGATTCACCCTCCGCACTGAAGGAAAAGTCCTCTAGAATGAGGATTAAACAGCCCTCAATAGTCCACTTTTTCTTGTTTTTCAGTTTTCAAGTAATGTTTCAATTTTTTGTAATAGCAATAAAAGAAGCAGAGATGAATGCATCTCAATCTCCCACTATTGCCTTCTTATGAAGGACACACTATATGGTTTTGGTTTTCTTATTTGTTCAAATGAGTACTGATACACACCACCTACACAGGCCTATCTTCATAAGATATAATTGCACATATACACTGAATAACAGAATATAAGAGTATAGACATGTATTTAATACATGCTCAAGAACTCCATAACTAGCCTTGGCATAATTTAGAGTGAACAGTTGTTTTAAAACTAATGTCTTATATCTACATTCAAATGATAGCTCCATGATTTTCAGTCAGCAGAATTAGTAAACCCAGTGGCTAGCTTATTGTTATGAGGGTAACCTAGTCATGCCAACCAAGAAGATGTCTTATTCATCAGTTTCATTCTATTATATCTGACATCTTAAAATCATGTTTTTCTACCTTATTGAAACATATCAATACAATTTGAGAATTAAAGAATAGACGTTTTCAAGCAGCATGAGGTTTTAATCAGAAACAGCTTTCAAACTGCTAAAAAAATCCAAGTATAAATAAATAATTTTGTAAACTGGTTGGGTTACCATAATTCACTATCAGGTTTACTTAAAATGGATCTGTCAAGTGTGTTTCGCTTCCTATATAAGCTCCTTCATTAAAAGCAACCCGCAATAATAATCCAGAGGTGGATGCTGAAATATGTAAGTAACTGAAAGCCTCTGCATAAATACACACAAATCAATGTAGTAATAAGCAACACTACTGATGCAGGAATGATCGATTTTAGTCTTCTAACCTGCAATAAGAGCTTGCAAAGTATAATTAAAAGTATATTTTTCAACTCCACTAATACTACTATTAGCAGAAATATATATATGTATATACACACACACACACACACACACACACACACACACACACATAAACAAATAATACCTGCTGCCAGTTCTACCTGATTCTATTTTATTTTTCGACACTATTTTTGATAGGGTGGAAGAGTATTTTTTCTAGGAGAGCTTTGCCAACCTTTAAAACTACATCATTAATTATAGAAATTATCAAAGTATCAAATAATAAAATTACCACCTTATTCTTGCTTGAATTTTCCAGTTTTCATCCCAGTCTCTAATTATTCATTCAGCACATTTTAACAGAAAAAACACACAAAAGTGCTCATTATTTTTGTCTTTTTTTTTCTCAAATACTGTAGTACTACTGGGTTTAAAGATCCGTTGGGCCTTTTGTTAAATAAGAAAGATGACATTTTCTCTCTCATGTATACCTCAATATGCAACCTTTATAAAACAAGCAAGGGGGAATCTGCATCATTCCAAGATTGCTTCATATAATAACTATAAAATAGACAAGGGTCTGGCTCAAACTGATAACTATACTTTGGATTTTTAGAAATTCACATGTAAAGCAGTGCTTCAGATTTCACTGAAAGTTAAATTGTCTTTTTGAGAGTATTTATCCCTGGAGGGCAGAATTGATTTAGACTATTAGCAAGCCTGTGTGCGCGATGAGTTTGTTTGGCTCTTGGAGAGTAATGAAAATAGTGTTCATATATTTCCTCCATCAACAGAGACGCTTATTTACATTCCTCCTTGCGTCTGGGTTTTTCAAGCACAAGCTTTTAAAAGAATGTCCTGTTTATGAAATTCAGCTACTTTGAAAGTGATTTTTTTCCTGTTACATCGCAGCACATAAATATGAAGTTATTTATCTTTATCACAGTGCACAACCAAGCATTTTCCCTGTATCCTCTTATTTCCACCCAAGATCAAGAATTCAGGAACAACCAGATCTAAAAGTAAAATATCATCAGTTATTGTTTAGGCTAATTTAACAGATAATTTAACTCCAAACAACAATGATCAATTAGGTCATTAAATTTCAGAGCAATGAGAAAATGAAAGAACCGAGACAACTCTCTCTAACCCTACTGCAGTTTTTAATCTTACTGCTCAATCAACGGAATCAGCGCTTGTGCAGGAAGACATGTTTTGCTCCTTAAACACGTTGATTCAAAGAAGCAAAAAGCGGAGATGAAGAGGGAAAACATAACTAAAGGAGTGCTAGCAGTGTAGGAAAATTCACCTTCAGAGGAAAATGAAAACACGAATGCTTGCGGTAGTGGAACGCGCCCTTCATTCCCACGGGAATCCCAAATCCAGCGGAGCAAAGCTGACGGCGCGGTCCTCCTCGCGGTTTATCCGCAAAGACAGAGAAAAGGACTATTTATATGGCTTAGGCAGCAGCCCACTAAAAATACGTGGGACATTTTCTCTCTTCTCACGCTTTCAGAAATGTATTTTTGAGGAGGAGTTATTTGTCATAATGTTAAAACACCTTTTCTGCCTACCTTAAGCTTTGATGAGGACCAGGTGAATAACGGTGTAGAAGCCTAGAAATTTGGGGGTGACAGGCTGAGGGAGTGGACCGAGAAGGAGACGGAAGCGTCCCGCCCGGCTCAGCTCTGCACTGCCCTGTCTTTACAGCTGTCTTCCCAAGATCGGAGACCGCTGCCTGGGAATCTCTGGGCCCTGGATCAGCAAATTGCTCACCAGAAAACCTGCTTTTGTCTCCCCATTCCGGGGGCCCTCTCATTGCTATAGGAATGCCTACCCCGAGGCTTCCTCTTTTCCAGTACGACCCCTCGGCCTTGGACCACGGGCTTGGGCAGGGAAGCAAAATGGGGTAGAAGGAGAAAAGATGTCTTTTGTAAAGAAAACAGTGTTATCAACTAGCAGATGAATGCTGAGACCTGACAGCGGGATGGGGAGGGGCACAGAAGACTAAGAATAAAGGAAGAAGGTAGGGACACGCGCCAGCCAAGGTTCTGCAGTTGGATTTTCCTGGCAGCAGCCAAAGTGAGTCACCACACTCCAAGCCCTGCTTGTCCTGGGCAAGAGCGCCCTCGCGTTGCTGCTCCCAGCGCAGCGCCCGGTTTCGCCCCTCTCCGGAAAGTGCCTGTCAGCTACAGCGCTGGCTGCGCGGCCCCCACTCCGTAGCCTAAATTACTTCTCCACAGCAGTCCAAAACCCAAGAAAACAATTCCTCCGGGTCCCTGCTGAACAGTCTCCAGTCCCGCCATAGTACCCCCTCTCCAAGTTCACCTAGCAGTCACCAAGGTACCAAGAAGACCAATAGGATATCGCAGCCAGGGCCCCAAGTTCGCTTCGGGCGGAGTCAACCTATGTATGTCTGGTGCGCGCTCGCAGCCTCTCTGGGACAGCCAGACTCTCGAGCATACACCACCAGCTCCTAAGTGTGCATTAAGAATCAATTATTTGCCTGAGATTTCCAAAGCCGGGAACTGAGCTTTTCCCAGGAGGGACAAAGTCAAGCCCAGTACGGTGCTCATTTCCCTAGTCTTTAGAAGAGCCGGAAAAGAAGAAGTCTTCTTACTCCGGACTGCGCCTCATTGGACCTGAGGCAAGCCAAATAAATCCTTCGACGACGACCTTGCCTGACCCAGGGCAAAGAGCTGGGAGCAGAGGGCCAGCTCTGGGGGAAGATTGGCAATGTTAGTGTGAAAATAGGGGGGAGGGCGGGCGTTCAAAACAAAAAGAAAAGAAAAAAAAAAAGGAGGAGGAGGAAGAGAAGGAGAAAGAGAAGTTCTATAATATCCTAGAGAGGCGTTCTTGGCTGTGGCGCTAAAAGCCTATCTCAAATAGGGGTACCAAATCATCCCTGGTTTGTTTCCTATAACTCTCGCAGCAGCCATAAGATTCAAAAACCATATTTCCATGAAATGAATCACTTTACACTTTAGGGCCTACTTCAGGCTCCCACTGCCATCTCCATATAAATTTGTCTTGTTCGCTCTTCACCCCTCCCCCTTTGGCAAATCTACCTCATCTTTACCTAGGGACCCACCATGATTTCTGTCAGCGAGGAAAAAATCATGCATTCTTGTCACCTAAGTCTGTTGTTATCGCACTCGCTAGGAACAATTTCCAAGAAAAGAGGAACACTTAAGTACAGGAAAGCGGGGTCGCGGTTCAAAGCCGAGTCAAAAGCAGACACAGTACGAAGACTTCCCACCGCACCACGTGCCCTCGGAAAAGCGCTTTCACTTACCGATCTGGAGGTAAGAGCGCTTCCAATCCTCAAGTCTTTCTTCCTTGGCATCCTTCGGACAACCTCAGGCATAGCCTTGAGTGGAGGAGAAAAAAACAGAAATCGGGAGGAAGAAAGAAGTCACAGAACATAACAATACATTATATATTCGCTAGTTCCGAGCCCCACTGGCCTATATCCTTAGGTCAAGGTCCCCAACAACTAACTGCTCCAGTGCGGAAAGGTTCAGTTTGAGGGCCGAAAACTTGAGATAGCTTACTTTAACTGCTGTGACTAGGGGAGGGTAGGGAAAGATGATTGGGATGAGGAAAAGAAAACCTTTAACAAACAAACAAAAATAAACGCACGTTAAAAAATGAGAGTGAAATACTAACTGAAAGATGGTGCCTTTTAACTCTTACAGGTATGAAGAGTGCAGAGGCGTGTGTGCAAGAAAGAGAGAATCTACAGGAGTCCTTTCCGTATCTCCAGGATCTGGCCTTGAGTAGAAACATAAAGAAGGGGAGATTTTAATTCAAGTTTCACCTACCCTGCTAGTTGAAACGGCTGCGGGGATTTTCATGTTGGAGAGTTCCATCTGTCTGGCAGAAGCTGGAGTGGTGTTGGGGGCAGGTTATCTGGTGAGGTAGGAATGCACAGGAACCCCGCCCTCTAGGCACAGTTACACAACCCCAGCAACCCATCTCAGCCAGCTCGAAAAACCTCTTAATGATCTGCACCTTCACCCTTTGTTAGCTCCCTTCTCCAACAGGCTTTTGGTCTTACAGTCAGCCACTTTAGCTATTTGTACAATTAATTTCTCAAAAATAATATTACTTCAGTGCATGCAGATTCCTCAATAATAAAGTAGAAAATACACTTTCTAACAACCACACTTTTATATCGTTTGAAATACAATGCATTTATCCACCATCTATTGAGGTGAATTAAAATCAATACACTGCAAGACTCACTTTTTTTTTTGCCTCACTGCCCTTGATTTGATACAAGTCATAGAAACCATATGTAGACTACATAACCATAAAGATATCTGTTAAATATCTTTAGTTCTAGATTTTATGTTCACTTGATTTCCAATTTTGTAATAGGGGAAAGAAAGACGTTTGGAAGAATTCCTTCACTGTTTCAGCTCACATCATTGTCTTGGTGATTCATGTTTAATACTGTATTAGATTTAAACCAAACAAATTCAATTAAAATAACTTAATACCTGTAAATTAACTATAATTTGGGATTTCATGTTTTAAATCATGATTCTTTTCATTTCCAGAATCTCAAAAAGGACAACTGCTACATCATTTTAAAAAAATCATAAAGTTTGAAAGAAAATAGTCTTCAAAAAGTTTTAAAGTGTTTTCCTGGCATGAATTAACTTTTAACTGGCAAAGGTTGGTGAGAACAAGTAACACAACGTTACAACTGATCTGAAGCAAAAATGTATTAAATGCCATGCCAGGTTGTCATTTTTTAAAGACAGCTTAAGGAATGAAGGTAAATGAAATATTCTCACTGGGCTTCAGGAGGCCTTCACCAAGGTCTCTTTCTGTATATCCCCCTTCATGTCTTAGTATGCCTAACAAACAAACTTCTAATCATTTCTGTTATATATGTAATTTGTACATGGTCTAAAGCAGAAATTCCACACCTGTACTTAGTTCCTATGCATGCAAAGAAGTCAATTTTACTCTTGACTTCAAAGCACCATGTCAGTTATTGAAATTCTATTTCTCTATCACCCAAATAAACACTTATAATCACAAATAAGTATAGTTGTCTAATGTGACCAAAGGAAAAATGCCCAGGAAGAAGTTGTTCTTCAATATCTATATTCATTTACTTCAGTACAAGAATTTGACTTTCTTTTTAACTTTTGGTAGGCAAAAATGCTCTATTTCTTTGTGGCAGTACACACTCATTCCACAAATAAAATCCATGGAGAAGGAAAACAATAAATCATCACCTTCCGCCCAAACATATGCCCTTCTTTAAGCCACTTGGTTCACAAATTTGTACAATGGGGATTTCCTTTGCCTAATCTCAACACTTGTACTCTATTTTTATTTTTAAATCAGCCATAAATTTGGCTTTTAAAACAGTAATTTGTAAATTTTTTTTCTTTTGTTCTTCATTCTGCAGAACTGCAAATTTCAAGAAACTTAAATGTCTGGTGAATCTGTTCTCATACTGAAAAAATAAAACCATGTTCATTCTCCTTAAAGGAGATACTAATTGCACTAGTTGTCTTTGTCTATATTTTTTTGTCCATTCCCTGTTTTTGTATATTCAATTCCAGCTCTTAATTCTCCTGGTGTCTGTATCTCTGTCTGTCTTTCCCTTTCCCTCTCTCCACTGGACAATCCAATGACCTCCATTTTCCAAAATTAACTATTCTGCATTTTAATTTCAAATCAACTTTAGTCAGCTTGCTTCTCTCCTAGTTTTTTTTTTTTCCTTCCCCTAAGCAACTCTCTAAGTGTTTATTGATAACATCTTAGGGACAGATTATTTTTCATTGGACTCATTGTAAGAAGTAGCCAGCTTAGTGTAACAATGGTAACAAATGACCAACTTGTCCTCCACAGACTCACCACAGGATCCAATTAGTTGCTAAACCTTTAACTGGAGTTTTCTAATTGTTTTCTGGAATTATAGCAATTGGACTACCTGAAACAATTTAAATTTTTTTCATACATATGCATATATGTGTACATATGCATATTTCAAGTTAAAACAAAATTATGATTCGGTGTAAGCAAAAGGAACAAATCTCTAGGTTAAATCATACACACATATTTAAAGGAGAATCAAATAGATATCTCTATGTTGTAAAAATGGGAAAAAAGGAGAAAGAGGCATTTTACTTCTGAATATCTAGAATTTTAAGTTGTTATAATTTGAAATTAAAGTATTTCAACATCGATCTGCAAGTCATTACAACAGGTGATCACTTCAGCAAAATCTATATTGCAACTTCAGCACATCTTTATTAGAACTCTTTCATTGTGGGTAAACAGCCACAAAAATAAATGCTGACTTAGAAAGTATAAATACAAATATTTAAACAAAAATGTTTGCAGCATTCATAGCGCAAATTGTACCTGAACTGAAGGGTTCTGTGTGTCTCTCTATATATTTATATATTTATATATATATATATTACATATGTGTTCATTATTCACTTCTATCTAGCCATATACATATATTTATTTATATTTGCCAAGTGCTATAAACAAGATACCTGAAACAAAATATATAAAAAGCATTCTATTTAACTGGTTTTAAAATAAGCACAGAGTAAACAGCTATCACATAAAATTAAGTATCTTTTTGCTGTATATCCACAAAAACTTAAAGATATCAGCTAAAAGGCCTATACTTTGCTTAAAGCTAGTGTTTATTAAATAGCCTGCTCCTGGTAAAATTTCTCCACAAAGGGAAAAAATACTATTTTCATTTTTAAAGTTTCAGTTGCAATTAAAGGAGCAGTTTACATCTTAGTTTGGCTGAAAAAGCCTTTGAATTCCCTTCAAATTGAATGGCCTCTTAAAAATTAGCTCTACTTAATAAAAGAGACAAAAGTATCAAGATATATATGAATTTAGCCTATTTTTTATTTCTGTGTGTTCATAGTAAACATTTTTGTAAGTGACAAACACGGGCATATGACCACAGTATCACAATCAAGAAATTTTAAGACAACATTAACAATCACTCAAATTTATGCGGCATTTGCGCAACACAGGTTACATATTTGCAAGGTTTACCTATAAGTACAATAGGTATTAACATTTCACTACATTTAGAAAAAATAAAAGTGACCTGTTAGTGACCACATACATCAAAATATACACAACACAAACTGAAGGCAATCATTAATTTTGTCCCCTTCCGATTCAATTGAATGGGCAGTGTTGCCAACTGAAACAACTTTCCTCTTTTGTTTGTTTGTTTGTTTGCTTTAATACTTAGTATACCAAGTGCATTTGCTTAAATCCAATCTTTGGTCTAAAAGTAAACAAAAGGAAAAAAAAACAGTTCTTTAAAGAAAAGGACAAAACAATAAATGGCCAAAATAATTCCTTGGGAACCTTGACTACGAATGCTTCTTAAATACAAATTACAGTTTAACATTTTAAAACTCTCCCCATAATTTAGGTTGTTCTCAAGGTCTGCGTCCACCAGACAGATCCATGATAACTTATAATACTGCACACATGGACATCTGGAGGCTCTCAGAGATAGACTTGTCAGGTTTGAATGAAATGGCAAAGCAGTCACTATTTAGATACACGTTCTACTATAATTTTGACTTCCAAACCTTATATTCTACAATGTATTCTCCCCACATTGCACCTCGCTGACACTCCACACCTTGTTAGAATAATAAACAACCCTAAAGACTGAACAAACGTACAGAAATGGGAGGGAAGGAGGGAGGGGGGGCTTAATAAAAAATACCTGGACTTATTTTTAATTATCATTTACAATGCAAATGTGTGTAAAACGTTCACTTACAGTCTGGTCCCAGGGACGTTAATGTATTAAAGGGTTGGAAGAAGACCCCTGATTTTGATGTGTGAAATAATCAGACAGTCCCCCAGACAGTCCCGTCGTAAAACTTGGCAAAGAGGGTCTTAAAGACTCACAGGGCAGGGTCGAGGGGGCCTGCGGCGACGTGGAGGAGGACGCGGCCCGGGCGCTCATGGACGTGCTGCTCTGCGAAGTCATTGACGGGTGCGGGACGTGGGGGAAAAAGTAACTGGTCTGTCCCGCCAGCAGGTTGACGGAGCAGGGGTTGAGGGAGTAGGTCCCGGAGCAGGGCACCGACAGGCCGCAGGGCACCGAGGCGGCGAGCGCGGCGGCCGTCAGGTGGTGCGTGGCATAGGGGATCTCCCCGTTGACCAGCCGGTCCACGCTCAGGCCGTTGGCCGTGGAGAAGGAGTGGTTGTTGCCCAGCGAGTTCTGAGTCAACACGGAGCTGTAGGGCATGGGGTGGCTGGGGTAGGCCGACGTGGTGCCGTTGTAACTCAAAGTGCTGCTGGCGCGGGGGTGGTGCAGGGACAGGAAGGGCGACATGGGCCAGTAGAGGGAGCCGGCGCGGTCCATGAAGGTGAGGCCGGTGGAGGTGAGGCGCGCCCCGCGCTTGAAGGCCAGCTTGGCCCGCGACGTGGTGGAGCGGCGCCGCAGCTTGCCGGTCGTGCCGCCGATGAACACGTCGTCGCTCGACGGGTCCAGCATCCAGTAGTTGCCCTTGCCCGGGTCGTCGTAGTGGCGCGGCACCTTCACGAAGCACTTGTTGAGGGACAGGTTGTGACGGATGGAGTTCTGCCAGCCCTGCTTGTTCTCGCGGTAGTACGGGAAGTTCTTCATGATGAACTCGTAAATGCCGTTGAGCGTCAGGCGCTTCTCGGGGCTCTGCCGGATGGCCATCATGATGAGCGCGTTGTAGCTGAACGGCGGCTTCTCGTACTTGCCGTTCTTCTTCTCGCCCTCCTTGCCCCCCTCCCCGTCCTTGCCGCCCTCGCCCGCCCCCTTCTTCTCCTCCCCCCCGGTGCCCGCGCCCTTCTCCTTCTCGTCCGGCCCGACGGGCGCCAGGTCCCCGGGCCCGCCGCCCGGCTCGCCCTTGCCGCCCAGCCCGTCAGCCTTGGCCCCGTCCAGGGCGGCGGCCGGGGGCGGCGGCGGCGGCGGCGGGGGCGGCGGCGGGAGCAGCAGCTGCTGGGGGCCCTTGTCGTCGTCGGCGGCGGCCGGGGCGCCCCGCACCTGGGGGGGCTGCGTGGCCGGGGGCGGCGGTGGTGGTGGCGGCGGCTGCTGGGGCTGGGGTGGCGGCGGCGGCGGTTGCGGGGCGGGCGGCGGCGGGTGGTGGTGATGGTGGTGGTGGTGGTGATGATGCTGGGGGTGGTGGCTGTTGTGGTGGCCGTGGCTCGCGTGGTGGTTGTCGTTCTGGACCGCCTCGGGGACCAGGCTGTTGATGCTGAACGAGGACTTGGGGATCATTTTCACCTCTTTCCTATCTCCCATGTCCAGCATCACCCAGTCGTCGGAGGGAAAACGGCGGCGGTGGCGCGGGAGCCGAGCAGCGGCGCGGCGGGCGGCGGTGACCGGTGGGTGCCGAGCGGAGCGCGGGGGGCGCGGGCGGCAGCGGCGGCACTGAGCGCTCCGGCAGCAGCGCAGTTGGACCGCAGGCTCGGGCGCTGGCAAGTCATGTAGCAAAAGCAGCAACCACCCCTCAGGAATTAGGAAAAAAAAAAAAAAAGAAGAAGAAGAAGAAGAAGAGGGGGAAAGAAAAAAAAAGAAAGAGGAAAAAGAAACAACCACCGCCCCGGGGGTGAAGCTCCCTAGCTCCCAACTCTACTTCTTGATCTCCCCCCCACCCCCCGCTCCCCCCCCCCCCGCTGCTTCCTCCTCCTCCTCCTCCTCTCGCAGCAGCAGTCACAGCAGCAGCAGCAGCAGCCCAAAGGGGGGGAGAGCCGGGCGGCGGGCGGGCGCGTCCCGGAGCGGCCGCAGCGAGGCTGGGGAGACAGCGATCGAGGCGGCTATAGCCACAATTAATTTTCCGAGCTACAGGCGCACACTAGGGCTGTAAAAAAATTTTTGGTTTAACCTTTCCTACCGCTGGGCCAATCAGAGCCGGCGGCGTGCGGGAGCGTCTCTCTCGCCGTCGACCAATCGAAGGGGCCGGGCCCACCTACCCCCCCGCCCCGCCCCCCCCAGCTCCCGCCCCCTCGGGCGCTCGCCTCCCCCTTTCCGCGGGCCTCGGACCTCGCGGGCCGCGCGTAGCCGCGCAGGGATACGCCGGCGGGAACACGCTGCGCCGCGGCCCTGCTCTGCGCCCCCGCCACCCCCTCCACCCCGCCGGCTCGGAAAGCCCCAGTCCCTCGCCTAGGGCAGACAGCTCACATTTGCGGCCTCCCCCTCCTCGTATTGGGTCATTTTCGTTTGAACGTCAATATTTATCCTTATTGATTAAAGTTTGTATCCAATCTTATTTTTAAAGGCGGGGGTGTTGGTGGTGGCAGAGGAAGAGTAGGAGTGCAGGGAGAGGATGCGGGGAGAGGACGCAAGGAGAGGGCAGGAAATGGAGGAGGAAGGGGCGAGGCACTACTTTCCCTGGTCCGCCCTGCAGGCCTGGGTTGGGTATTTCAGAGCCCTTAGCAAAACCGGGCCCCTTGTGTGTCATATTCTGGCAAAGCTTCGGGTTGGGGGCACCCTTGGCCCGTGTGAGGAGCGGTGGCCTGGACCTTGGGGGAAGAGGCTGTGGGCGCTTCGGGAGCGGTGGGCGAGCCGGGCGAGCAGTACTTACTTACTCGGTGGCGGCGGCCGCGAGCCCGGGGCTCGGGCGCCTGGGGAAGCCGGGCCTGGGCTTCGGCTGCGGCGGCGGCGGGCAGGGGCGGCTCAGTGGTGGGCGCCTCTGACGGCCTTCCGAAATGAGAGGGGCCCAGAGAGAACACAGTACCAAACAGTCTTGAAA